>NW_019268533.1:3032508-3114623 GCF_002738365.1 Cucurbita moschata
AAAAAAAAAAAAAAAAAAAAAAAAAAAAAAAAAAAAAAAAAAAAAAAAAAAAAAAACGCTATCGAACCGCCTTAAATAGTTGAGTTAATTTACGAAGTTACGATGAACTTACTTTTTACGGAGTTGTAATAATGTATATATAGGTTTGTTTAGATTAGAAGAGCGTTAATCTTGAGCTCAAGTTGCCTGGTTCTTAACCTATTCTAAATTCACGGTAGTGCACGTCAATATCATAATAATAACCTAAACTCAAAAGAGTAAAATGGAAATAAAGAACTCTCCGACGCATGCCACATTCATTTACGTTGTAAAGTATTAGGATGATTCCAAGCCTTGAATATATTCTCGAGCTCTCATGATTATCACTGGCTCTCTCAAGATTAAGTAGGAAAGATTGAATAAAATAGAAAATTTAATTATGATTTTGAGACATTAGAACAACAGTGTCGAGGAACACTAACAATTAAAAAAATTATAAAAAAAATAACTAAATCGTTCTTTATCGGATGACTCATTTTACTAAAAGCACGAACCCACAGCTCAGGGGAAAATCTTGATGGCATAAACTAAAAAATCACATAATTAATTTAATAGTTTCATTTTTACAAATATCAATTAAGAAAAAGTAAAAAAAAAAAAAAATAAATAATAATAATAATTATAAAATAATGGAGGAAACAAACAAAAGGAAAATTATTAATGAGCTGGAATTTCTTTTTGTTTTCTATATATATTTGTTTTTTTAAGGAAACAAACAAGAGAAAAGAAAAAAACCAGACTAATACCAAATGACCCACATGCCAATTTCAGAATTTTATTAAAAAAAATAAAGAAAAAAAAAATGAAAGAGGAAGATAATATAATTTATGATTTTTTACATTTTTTTTATTACCTTTTAAATTTATTATATTTTTGTGTCCGTAATATTTAAAAATATTTATTTTTTATATCAAAACTTTTAAAACTATATCATCCTTATATTTATATATTTTTTAAAATTTAGTGACGTTAACTTTACATATGTATTATTAACCACGAATGATTTAAAGTCATATGTATTATAGATAGAATATTATTAGATAAACTAAAAGACGACGAGGAGAAGAACAAAAACAAAAAAGTAGAAGAAGAGAGATAGAAGGGGAGAGGACGTGATGATACGAGAGAACAAGGAAATATTAATAATTTTTTTAAAAATAATTATTAATCTCGATAAGGATAAATTATTCAATGAAATCAACATGACCTGTAATAACTACTGAATATAAAATTGAGGTATTTATATTTCACGGTCTAAGGGTGAAAAATTGTTAGCAATATGCATCTAGCATATGTCTAGAGTTTAATGTAAAGCATCTGTTTTGAGAGTTAATCGAACTGGATGATTGATCAATGGATAAGTTTTGTAATGTGAAAAAATCGACCACGATCGACATATATACTGAAATCGATGATTCAAAGCCAAAATTTAGAACAAAAAATAAGAAGTATTCGACCATTGGCGTCTTTGACATTGCCTCTCAAGCGGCCCTCGATCGACTGTTGGTTGGAGTTGGATGGTCCTAGGAACTAACATGATTTAGGGGTGAAGTTGTAAATTTGTAGTGAAACTATTTATTTTTTTAAAATAGTTAATATGAAAATTAAATTATGTAAAAATATAGAAATAAAAATAGAATAAAAGGGAAAATTAGAAAAGATAGCCTAACGGAAAGTCGTCATTTTTGTTTGCTATAATTTATTGTGCGCTTCCTATTACCTCTTTCTCACGTCTCATTAAAAAAATTCATTTTTTCATTTTTTGAATTTTTTTTTTCTTTTTTTTTTCTTTGGCACCGAGTTAAAACAGTAAAATACATTCTTTTCGAATTGGGTCGTCGAATTGTTAACTTTTTTAATTTTTTTAAAAAAGTTTTATTTACCGACCCATAATTATTTGATACAATCTTCAAAATCAATCCATAATTATAAAAAAAAAAAAACAGATTTAACAACCACAACAAAGTAAAATTGTAACATCTTAACATAGTTCAACCTTGTCATAGAACCAAAGACAACTAAATATCGACATTTATTAAGATTCAGTTACTCTAAAAATAAGAAAAGTATAATGATACATCATAAAATTAAAAAAACATTAAAAAATAGTCAAAAATATTTTCGAAATAGATTTACTTAGGAAAGTTTCTAAATTATCTAAAAAAAATAATAATTTTTGAAAAATCTATTCAAACTAATTTTTTATACATCATTTTTGTGTCGATGGCGTATTATAAACCATAACAAAGTAATAAAAAAAAGAAAGTAAACAAAATAATAAAAATTTGACTAGAGTCGAACTTGCGCGTGGTGGAGTTGGTTGGGTCAATCCAAGGTTTTTGTGCTATGAATCCGAAACCGAACCGAGTTAATTTGAGTTCAACAAAAATAACCTAATCCAACTCGAAATACTAATCCAACCCCTATTATTCAGGTTGGATTGTTGTGTGTTGTCCGACTAGATATACCCACCTTAAATAATATCTGATAGCATTAATAAAAAAAAAATAATAATAAATAACCATACATTTTCATTTTCAAATAATTTTTTAAATTCTCACATTTTTGTTGACATGAAAAAATTGATAATTAGCGATACCTCTCCATCAACCAAAATAATTTGATTAATTTTCAAGACTCGGATGATTATTTGATTTAAGGTTAAATTAATAAAAATATCATTTTATTCAAAGATGTTCACAAAATTTTTAAAAATTCTACATTAATTTTTTTTAATATTCTTAAACTTTTAAAAAAATTCTAATTTTAACTACATTTTGTCTAAAAATTAAAAAAAAAATTAATAAAAATAATTTTAGAAATTTTAGACCGAATACAAAATTTAGTAGTTTATTTATTTATTATTATTATTAATTTAACCTTGATCTTAAAAACTACTCCCAAATTCTACATTTTAACTCTCTTTTATCTTTTATTTAATTCAATTATATTTTTCAATAATAATAAAAAAAAATCATTCCTAAGGAGGAGAAGTTCGAATCGAATATCTGATGTGACATGGAACGTATTTAACGTCGAACGTATTTAAAGTATTACTTACATAGGAAACATAGGAAAAAGACTATTTAATATTACCATCATCGTACTTTAGTTCATTAAGGAGAAAACGTGTCGGAAGAGAGAATAGAAAAGCTCGTAAAAGAAAAGAAAGGAATGATGTGTTTATTTATTTATACCCGATTTCTTCAACTTTGGGACGCAAGCGATGTGGGACAAGGACAACTGCCTCCCCCGCCAAACTCCCTACTCTTTTTTTTCCTAATTTTCTTTTTCTCTTTTTTTATTTTTATCATTATTTCAATTTTTTTAATAAATATATTTGAATTAACTAATAATATCAAATTATATAAGTATTAATTATTCTTTTTGTTATATTATTAAATAATGTATTCAAAATATTTATTTATTCACTTGAGGAAAAAAAAGTGGCATTAAATAAAGAAGATGAAAAACAAATAAAGATAATAATAATTTAAATTAAAGAAAATTTTAAAAAATATATAAATTTTTTCACTATCGACTTTGCTATTGTCCCCATCTCCCAACTTCACCGTGCAGTCGTCCCATCTCTTGTCTCGCCCCATTTGGGCTAGGAACGTCCTTGTTGTTCTTAAACATGATGTTTCTATTACTTCAATTATATGTAAGGATGTCTTTGTTTCACTCGATATTATTCACATTGTTGTGAGAGATGAATGGTTTTCTAGACGAATAAGATGATGGAGGAGGACCATGGCTTTTAAAAATTGTTATGCCTGTTAGACGAATATGACTCTACACAATGATATGATATTGTTCACTTTGAGCATAAACTCTCATGGCTTTGCTTTGGGCTTTTCCAAAAGGCTTCAAACGAGTTAGTATTCATTACTTATAAATTCATGATCATTCCCTAAATTAGCCTCGTGGGCCTTTGAGTCACTTTATGAGTCCCTTTATGCTAATGTTATAAATTAACACTGTCCACTAGCTTAGCCCTTTTCCTCTGTTTTCCCTCATTTTCTACGGCTTCCGATTCATCCACCTTCTCCACCATCGATGAGAACGCAAAGCACCACATGGGTATCCCTTACCGGACCCACGACGAGGTTGCGGCTCTGTACGAGTCGTGGTTGGTCCATCATGGAAAAGCTTACGACGCTATCGGCGAAAAAGAGCGGCGGTTTGAGATTTTCGAGGATAATCTCAGGTTCATCGATGAACATAACCGGGAATCGCGGAGTTATAAAGTTGGATTGACTCGTTTCGCTGATCTCACCAATGATGAGTATCGGGCCATGTTTTTGGGCGGCCGATTCTCCCCAATGCCTCGCCTATCCGCCGCTAAGAGCAGTAGGTACGCGACGGCTGTCGGCGATGATCTTCCGGATCATGTCGATTGGAGAAAGAAGGGCGCTGTTACGGCTGTTAAAGATCAAGGGCAGTGTGGTGAGTTCTGTTTTCCTCTTATTTTGCAGCATTTTTGTTTAACTGATCCGATGGATTCTGTATTCTCATTTAGTCTTTGATCTTTTGACTCTTGCAAACCACCGGTGGTTATCGATTTGCGTTTGTTTGAGTTTATAAGTAAGAAATACATCTCCGTTGTAATGAGGTCTTTTGGTAAAACAAAAAACTAAACATAAGAGCTTATAATTAAAGTGGACAATATCATTACCATCGTGGAGAGCATTAATTTCTAACATGGTATCAGGGTCACGCCCTGCCCTTAACTTAGTTATGTCAATAGAATCCTCAAATGTTAGAACAAAGAAGTTGAACAAAGAAGTTGCGAACCTCGAAGGTGTTGTCAAAAGTGATTCAAGTGTCGAATGAAGGGTGTACTTTGTTCGAGAGTTTTAGAGGAGTGGAGCCTCGATTAAAGGGAGGCTGTTCGAGGGCTCCATAGGTCTCAGAAGAGGCTCTATGGTGTACTTTGTTCGAGGAGAGCTTGTTGGGAGAGGAGTTCCACATCGTTTAATTAAGGGGTTGATCGTGAGTTTATAAGTAAGGAATACATCTCCATTAGAATGAAGCCTTTTGTGGAAATCAAAAGCAAAGCTACAAGAGCTTATACTCAAAGTAGACAATACCATACTATTATGGAGAGTCATGATTTCTAACGGATCATCGGTCACGGATGTTAACCGTGGGTTTTGATGGATGATCAACTTAAGTGGATTATGTTTTGAATGAAGGGAGCTGCTGAGCTTTCTCAACCGTGGCTGCAGTGGATGGAATAAACCAAATCGTTACCGGTGAATTAGTCTCTCTGTCGGAACAGGAACTTGTGGACTGTGATAGAACATAGAACATGGGTTGCAATGGTGGTCTTATGGACTATGCTTTCCAGTTCATCATTGACAATGGTGGAATCGACACCGAGAAAGATTACCCTTACAAGGCCAGTGATGACACTTGTGTTCCCGACCGGGTTCGTGTCGATCGACCTACTTCATTCGATTCATTTGTCGTTTCTGACATCTTCATTTGACTTGGTTGCTAATGTTTTGTCAACAGAATCATATTAAGGTTGTTGAAATAGATGGTTATGAAGATCTTCCTGAGATTGATGAGAGGTTGTTGAAAACGGCTGTGGCAGGTTAACCAGTTAATGTTGCCATTGAAGCTGGTGGCAGAGCCTTCCAACTTTACCAATCGGTAATCTCTTCAACTTTTGAACATTTCCCGAATGTTGTTTCACAAAGCTAAGGTTTTGAATGCATGTTCGAGAATATCCTGTTGTGTGTGTGTGTGTTTGGAAGACAGCCCATGTTTATGCATCATTCAGGGTATTGTGGGTATGTGCATCTTAAAGACAATATGTGTTTATGCGTGTGAGATATCTATCGGTTGGAGAGGGGAATGAAGCATTCTTCGTAAAGGTGTGGAAACATCTCCGTAACATACGCGTTTTAAAACCGTGAGGCTGACGGTGATATGTAATGGGCCAAAGTGGACAATATCTACTAGCAGTGAGTTTGAACTTTTACAAATGGTACCAGAGCTAGAAGAGGCTAAGCTCCGAAGGGGGTGGACACGAGGTGGTGTGTGAGCCACAAAGGGGATGGGGGTCCCACATCGATTGGAGAGAGGACGAGTGTCAGCGAAGACATTGGGCCCTTAGGAGGTGGATTGTGAGATCCCACATCGGTTGTAGAGGGGAATGATCATTCTCTATAAGGGTATGAAAACCTCTTCCTATCTGACGCCTTTTAAAACAGTGAGGCGGATGATAATACGTAGCAGGTTAAAGTGGACAATATTTGCTAGCGGTGAGTTTGAGCTGTTACAAATGGTATCAGAGCTAGAAGAGGCTAAGGCCTAGAGAGGGAGGACACGAGGCGGTGTACTAGAAAGGATACTAGCCTCGAAGGGAGTGGATTGGGGGTCCCACATCGATTGGAGAGAAGACAAGGGCCAGCGAGAACGCTGGGCCCCAAATGGGGTGGATTGTGAGATCCGGGTGTGGGAACCTCTCCCTAGTAGACGCTTTTTAAAATCGTGAGACTGATGGTGATACATATCGGGCTAAAATGGACAATATCTATGAACTTGAGCTCTTACAATGCATCATCATTCGTGGTGTTTTCTTTTTTCTCCTCTCTTTGTGTGTTGAAGACAATCTATGTTTATGCATCATTTCGGGTGTCTTCACTGGGCATTGTGGAACCGATCTGGATCACGGTGTTCTTGCTGTTGGGTACAGTAGAGAAGACGATTTAGACTACTAGATTGTAAAGAATTCGTGGGAAGAAAAATGGGGAGAGGATGGTTACATCAAGATGGAGAGAAATGTGGCGAACACTACCTGAGGCAAGTGTGGTATAGCCTTACAGGCATCATACCCCATCAAGACCGGAAAGAACCCTCCAAAGCCTCCTCCACCCTTAGAACACATAAAGATATGAGAAGTGTATGCTCGATGAGAACCCGCTCGATCATTGAACCATGATTGTAGATTTAAACACGAAGCTTAAAATATAATTTCACGAGATGAAATTCACTTGGAGCCAGTAGATTCGCTCATTCCCGTATAGGATAAGTAAATGCATAGTTTTACTTTGAACCTTATCCCTATATTATAGATCCTTTAAATTATTATTAAAAATAATTAATTATTTACTAGGTTTTTGGTTATAAATCCCAAAAAAATATTTTTAAATTTTTTGAAGGAGAGAACACGAGGGGAAGGCAAGATGCCAGCGCATGACATCAGCAATGATGCCAACGCATGATGTCATGTTGGCATCATTCCTTATGCCAATAGTACTAACCGTCTTTCGAGTCCATTTTTCGAGCGATATTCTCTCGACTTACTTTAGGACCTCTTTAAGGAATTTTAGAGATTTAGAATTTTTTAAGAGCCCAAACTGATTCTGAGATGTTGATCGAACAAGTAACTAACCATTTGGATTTTTTTTGCAATAAATACTTGTAGGAATTGACTATGACTCGAGCATATGGACCGTTAGCATGATTTATGAATGAATTGAGCATGAAAATGGATAGCTAATCCTAGATTTATAGATTATTGAATGACTTAGCTCGTTTCATGCAATAAGATTTATGAAAATACCAAATTTTTCTATAATGGATTTGAATGCTTTGTTGGGACTTTAACGTGATGTGATTGACCGTACTTTTCTTTGTCAAATATGTGTGATTTTATGATTTAATGCTATTTATTTCTAGAAGCGTGTTATGAAGTTGAAATACCTATTTATGCCCTAATTTATGTATAGACTAGATGTTACGTGGCCTAGAGGATATGCAAGACATGTTAGAGAGTCTTACTCTACAATTTGCCTTTTCTTGGTCCTCGAGCCACGTTTAGAGCTCATTGTGAGCATATGGGTCGACTAGGGCTATGTAGGAATTGTTAGGGCACAACCCCTGATGAACTCACCTCAGCTGGTAAGGGTCTATCTTGCATACAGTAATGCGATGTCAACTACTTAGGGCCCGTGACACATCAGAAGGTACTAGTGAGGGAGTTTCAATTGTATTTATTAGGGAGCCTGTCTTACGCTATTTAAAAGCTTGGAATGATGAGCGAATAGGGAGCTTGTTAGCTGTTATTAGAGGGAGCTTCCAGCAAGCACTCAGTACTAGATATCTATGGAGATATAGGGAGACTTGAAGGTTATTAACAGCAAGTGGCGACTCCTCCATACCTATTAAACTTCCCTAGATCCCGAGATAAATGAGAGCATCCCGACTTATGTGCAGGAAGTATGATAACTAGATGGACCATGGAGAGTAAGTTACTAATAACGACCAAAACAAATGGGCCCTTGTGTTTTGTCGTTCGTTTTCTATTACTAATAACTACAAGCGTCTGGAAAAATTTAAAAGGCGAAAAATAAGAATCACATAATTAATTTAATAATAAGGAAATTAAAAAAATATATATAAGGGAAGAAACAAAGAAATAAAATTTTAATGAGCTGGAATCTCTATTTTTATTTTATATATTTTTTATTTTTAAGGAAATAAACAAGACATAAGAAAAAAATAACATGACCTGGCAAGTACCGAATGATCCATTGGATTTGACATAGAATTTAGATTAAATTAATAAAAAAAAAATACACTTCGAATTTCAACTTTTATCTTGAAAAAAATATTTTAAACTTTGAATTTTTTTAATAATATCTTTAAATTTTTAAAAATTAAAAAATACTCGAACAAAAACTATTTGAAAAATACCTTTAATAAACTTTCGTAATTATTTAAAAAATTTATAAAAAAAATTTCAAAAACACCTTTAAAACTTTTTTTTTTTAAAAAAATTTTAAAATACTTTTACTTTTGGTACCACGTTAAAAAAAAAATACTCATATACTTTCAAGAGTAATATTAAAAAATTCTGAGATAATCTATAGATAATACCGATCGATAGTTTTCATCCATATATCGACCGTAAAAAAAAATTAATTTAATTTTTTTTTAAGATTAGAGGGTTAATGCTACTTTTAAAATTTCATGGGTATTTTTTAAACATAGTACTAGAAAATGTATTTTCAAACTTTTAAAAAAGTATTATCAATATTAGAATTTTTAGATTTTTTTTTTTAAAGTTTAAGAGTATTATCAATATTTTAAAATTTTATAGGTATTTTTTAATATATTTTAATTAATTTAGTTTATAATTTAATTTACTTTTTTAAACTTTTAAATTTATTATATATTTGAAATATTTATATTAATCTCTAAATTTTTAAAAAATCTATCATTGAAATTTTTTTTAATTTTATTTTTTCAAACAAATTAATGACAATTTTAAACACGATTAGAAATCCTAACTGATTTAGAACCACTTATATTACATGATAGGTTTACATTATTGCAAGCTAGATGACAAAGGAAGAGAGAAAGAAAAGGAGAGGAAACGACACTCTTACAAGGAATAAAATGATAAATAATTATTACTCTTTTTTCCTTAACAAATTATTTATCGAAACGTGTACCGTGCATTATAATATAGATTCGACTTATTTCTTTTTTTTTTTTTTTAATTTAATGGTGACAAATTGTCGACAATTTTAAGTTTAATGTTGTTCATCTTATTAGACGACTCGAAGAACTAACCGAATTTGCGAGCCAAGTCGAAAGCTCTGAAGTAACAACCTTAACAATGGGATTAAAAAGTTGAAAAAAAAAAAAAAAACTTTGAACACCTCTGTGATAACTCTCTAAAAATAAATTTATACCGAGTTATTTAATCAATAATTTTGCACACATACTCGTCATTTTCTCATTAGTTGTCTTATTTATAATAATTAGTTAACATGAAATAGTGTACGGTGGTCCAACATGAAAATGTGATCAGATTGCATAAATATAGTCTGCTTGTAGACTTAATCGATTTTATGTTATAAAGTGCAAAATATTTATGTTGAACCATGATGTCGTAGCAAATTTGGGAGCAATTTTGATGGTGATAATATGTTTGGATCAATATGTTCGAACCATGTGCTGAAACAATTTCAAACACGATCACTATTGAGAAGGACATATTGATTTTTTAAAATAAACCATAGTAATACGAATAGGGTGTTATCTAGGATAATACTAATTGATTTTTAACGACAAACACGACTATTAAAAAATATTGAAATACGCGGCCAAACCTTAAAAAGCATATAAGGTAATTTACTCTAATATAATAAAGCAAAATAATAATGATACAAATTTATAAAGTCAATTAGGATAATAATTTGTGATGCTCAATTATGGGTAACGTTAGATCATTGGTCTAAAACCTTTTCTGAAAAAATTTTATTTATATATAATTTATAATTTGACTTATTTTGTGATGTCCCACATTGGTTGGGGAGTAGAACAAACCACCATTTATAGCCGTGTGAAAACCTTTCCCTAGTAGATACGTTTTAAAGCCTTGAGCGGAAGCTCCAGAGAGAAAACGGACAATATCTGATAGCGGATCTGGACCATTACATATTTATATATATATATATATAAATATAAAATTCAAATTATAAATTTTTGTTTGTGTTTACTTGATTTTAACTTTGAAATGTATTTTTTAACTTTCAAATTTTGTTTAATTTTGTATCTATCTATATATATATATATATATTTTAGAAACCTAATTAATAATTAAATCTATTAAATTTTAATTTTAATTTTAATGGTACGAAAATTTAAATTTTTAATCTTATGATTAATGTAAAAAGTGTATATATATAGTTAGTAATCTATTAAATATAAAATAAAATAAAAAATTAGTCATTTATTTAAAAAAAAATAACCAGATGTAAATAGAGACGTGTTGCTTATGGCCGCATGACAGATATCCTAGTCTTGCTTGTTTGAGTCGGTTGACAAAGACATCAACCAATTGAGTGGAGGAGGATGTCACGGTCATGCATATCCAAGGTATGTTGTCAATAGCCGTATGATAGATATCCCGATCTTGTTTGTCCAGAACATGTTGTCCATGGTTGCAAGCCTGTTCCAAACCTATTCTACATGCTTTCATCCTAGATAGTTCTTTACCATTTCATATTAGGTCAGTATGGGGATGTATGACCGTTCACCAAAATCGTGTCTACATCTACAAGGGCTAAAATGACCCAAAATGTACTATAGAGGGATATGACCAGTTGTTAACTTCTCCCTATCCGATAGTTATATGCAGTAAGCCGTTGTTGTTGTTTGTTGCTTACATTCCCATATAACACCAATTTCAATATCTCAAATCTTGCTTTCAAAACTCTCTTTTGAAATCTCTCTGCCCGTTTTTTAAAATTTTCTTCGAAGAAAATTTATTGACTAAGCATGGAAAGAGAATGGAAAACATTTTTTCATTAGTAAATGGGTCAGAGACAACATTATCTCTATCCCATTTTATTTAAATATATTTACAATTTATATTGAAATATATATATTTGATTATACTAAAAAAAAAATAGTTAATTTGGAGACTTTAATGTTTAAATTAAAGATATATTATAGATTTTTTTTTAACGTAAGTAATATTATAATTTAAACTTTTAAAAGTTATGCAGGAGGTGCAGATATTTTTCTGAAATTCGCCTATATAATGCACCAATTCCTTCACTTCCTCTTCACACCCAACTCCACCAAACATGGCGGTTTCCACCACTTTCTCCTTCCCCGCCGCCGCTCTTCTAGCCATTTTCCTCTGTTTTCCCTCATTTTCTTCCGCTTCCGATTCCGATTCCGATTCACCCACCTTCTCCATCATCGACGAGAATGCAAAACACCACATGGGTATCCCTGATACTCTCGATTCTGATTCCGGCGGCTTCCCTAACCGGACCGACGACGAAATTGCGGCTCTGTTCGAGTCGTGGTTGGTCCATCATGGAAAAGCTTACAACGCTCTCGGCGAGAAGGAGCGGCGGTTTGAGATTTTCAAGGATAATCTCAGGTTCATCGATGAACATAACCGGGTGCCAAGGAGTTATAAGGTTGGATTGACCTGTTTCGCTGATCTCACCAATGATGAGTACAGGGCTCTGTTTTTGGGTGCCCGATTCTCCCCATTTCCTCGCCCATCCGCCGCGGATAGTGGTAGGTACGCGACGGCTGTCGGCGATGATCTGCCGGATCATGTCGATTGGAGGAAGAAGGGCGCTGTTACGGCTGTTAGAGATCAAGGACATTGCAGTGAGAATAAATTAATAAAAATATTCTTAAATTTTATAATTTTATTTATAAAAAAATAACCTTAAATTTTTTAAATTTTCAATAATAACTGGGATTAAAAAAAAAATCTTAAAAATATATTTATTATTAATTTTAGATGAAAATTTTGTATGGTTTCAAAAATATTCTTAAATTTTAGAAAGTTTTTATTAACCCATTTCAAACTCCTAAAAAAAATACTTAGGTAATATTAATACTATTATTCTTCCTAAATAAAAATTCAAAAAATGTTTTTTTTTACTGTTATGGACAGAAATAGTCTAGATTACTTTTTTTAATGTTACAGTTTATTAATATTTTTGAAACGTGGTATTAATGATAATATTATTTTTAAAGTTTTTAGAAAAGTTTAAGAGTATTAATGAAATTTTGAATAACTCGATACTATTTTTGAAATAAAGTTGGTGGGTATTTTTAAAAATTTTCTATTAATTTCGGGACTAAATAGAAATTAAACATATTTCTATTAATTTTGCAAATCATGCTCTTGGATTTCTCCATTTCAATCAAAATCGAGAGACCAGAGTGGTTAATTACTTAAAACACATGGTTTTAGTGGTGGGTTTTGAGGGATGATTAACGTTAACTTAAGTGGATTATGTTTTGAATGAAGAGAGCTGCTGGGCTTTCTCGGCCGTGGCTGCAGTGGAAGGAATAAACCAAATCGTCACCGGTGAGTTAATCTCTCTGTCGGAGCAGGAACTTGTGGACTGCGGTCGATCTAAGTTTCTTACCGGTTGCAAAGGTGGTTATATGGACAAAGCTTTCCGATTCATCATTGACAATGGTGGCATTGACACCGAGGAAGATTACCCTTATAAGGCCCTTGATAATTACACTTGCGATCTCGACCGGGTTCGTGTCGGTCGACCTACTTCATTCAATTCATTCAATCGTATCTGATGTCTTAATCTCACTCGGTTTCTAATGTGTTATCAACAGATCAATATAAATGTTGTCTCCATAGATGGGTATGTAAATGTGCCTCCGGGGAATGAGAGGTTGTTGAGAAGGGCTGTGGCTGGTCAACCAGTTAGTGTTGCCATTGACGCTGATTCCGAAGCCTTACAACATTACAAATCGGTAATCTCTTCCAACTTCCAACATTTCCTTAATGTTGTTTCACAAAGCTAAGGTTTTGACATCTTCTTTATCTCTCAATTGATATGGGATCTCATAATTCACTCCCTTTCGAGGTCAAGTGTCTCGCTCGCACTTGTTCTCTTCTCTAATCGATGTGGGACCTCTCAATGCACCCATCTAAGGCCTAGTGTCCTTGTTGGCACACCAACCGTGAGATCTCACAATCTACCCCTTCAGGACCCAGTGTCTCGCTGGCACTTGTTCCCTTCTCCAATTGATATGGGACCCCCCAATGCACCCCTCTAAGGCCCAATGTTCTTGTCGGCACACCAACCGTGAGATCTCACAATCTATCCTTTCAGGGTCCAGTGTCTCACTGGCACTTGTTCCCTCCTCCCATTAATGTGGGACCCCCCAATCCACTCTTTTGAGTCTTCAGTGTCCTTGTTGGCACACCGCCTTGTGTCAACT
This sequence comes from Cucurbita moschata, assembly GCF_002738365.1. NCBI lineage: Eukaryota > Viridiplantae > Streptophyta > Magnoliopsida > Cucurbitales > Cucurbitaceae > Cucurbita > Cucurbita moschata. Next base: position 3,046,303 of record NW_019268533.1, read on the forward strand.
CCCTTCAGAACTCAGCCTCTTTGCTGACACAACGTCTTGTGTCTGGCTCTAATATCATTTGTAATAGCCCAAACTCACCCAACACAGATATTGTTCTTTTTGGGTTTTCCCTCAAGATTTTTAAAACGTGTCTTCTACGGATATGTTTCCACACCCTTATAAAGAATGTTTCGTTCTCTTCCCAACTAATATGGGAGTCCAACAAGAAAAACCTAAAAAGACAATATCAGCTAACGATGGGATGAGCCATTTACGTATTTCACTTAGGAAATTGTGTGTTTTATAGACGGCCATTATTTATGCATCATTCATTCAGGGTGTCTTCACCGAAGACTGCGGAACCGAGCTGGACCACGGTGTTGTTGTTGTTGGATATGGCACAGAAAATGGTTTAGACTACTGGATCATTAAGAATTCGTGGGGTGAAACTTGGGGAGAGAAGGGTTATATGAAGTTGGAGAGAAATGTGGTAAACACGGCAGGCAAGTGTGGTATAACCCTAATGGCTTCATACCCCATCAAGCTTTGAAAGAACCCTCCCAGACCTGATGCTGCTTCTCCACTCGAGCCCCTGGCTGTATGCGTAACCAACCATTAGAACACAGGTGCAGTGTACACAAAGCTACGAGAAGTGGAAGCTAAGCTTGATGACACCCTGCTCTTGAGAATTCAACCATGCTCGTGTTGTGTTATAGTCCCCTTGCTTTGAAATAAATTGCATGTGTCTATCCTTATTTCCGTTTGGATATGGTTGAACTTATCAAATGTTTAAAACCTAATAATATCGTTTGTGTGTTTGTTTGTGATTCTAGTTTTTTAAATTGTACGTGTTTGATATACGACAGAATTATATTCAAGTAATAACCTAAAAAGAGTGTATTATAATCGTAATTGTGAGATTTCACGTGGGTCGAGGAAGAGAACTAAGTATTGGTGTGAAATTTATTTAGTAGGAGAAAGCACTCAAGGAAAAATCCAAACAAATAAGGAAAATATAAACTAATTAAAATAAAAGAAAAGAAAGAATATTAATATCCAATATATATTCCATAACTAATATATTCATGAAATATTATATCTTAATAAAAATAATATCTATTAGCTGTGGACTTGGGCCGTTACAAATAATATTTGTTAACGATACGTTATAAATGGTATCAAAGATAGACATCGAATGGTGTGCTAGCGAAGATGTTGGGGCATGAAGGGGGTGAATCACCTGCATCGATTGGAGAGAGGATCGAATGCCAACGTCTTGAGGGGAGTGGTAGATTATGAGAGCCCACGTATAAATGAGAATGAAAAATGGATTATGATCCCACCTCTCTTATGGAGGAGAATCAACCAACTTTATTATAGTTATAAATTATTTGATTAAATCATTTAGTAGAGACACAGGAATGAGAGTATTACATATAATAATTTTGTATAAAACTAAATCACTTATTATTCATCTTAATCTTGATTGGTCACATTAAATTCTAACATAAAAAATAAATGGAAGAAATGCAATTAGAACCTTAAAATCCTCAAAAAAAAAAAAAAAAAAAAAACAAAAAAACAAAACAAAACTACAAAAACGAAGAACAAGAAGATGGGTATGAACATGAAGTCGATAACTCTATCGTTCGTGTTATTATTATACGTTTCTATAGGAACAGCTCAATCAAGTGATGGAGTTTTTGACGTAACAACATACGGTGCTAAGCCTAATGCTGATATAACTCAGGTAAAAACTAATATCAAATATATCGATGTTTAGATATTTTTACGATGATAAATCTTTTCTAATTATGTTCGAGATTTTTGAAAAGATTCTAGAAAAGGCATGGAAGGACGCTTGTGCTTCACCGATTCAAAGTAAATTAATTATTCCAAAAGAGACTTACACGTTAGGTGTAATCACAATGCTTGGTCCTTGCAAGAGTCCAATTGATATTGTCGTGCAAGGAACAATAATGGCACCCGTAGATATAACAGGTGATGGTTGGATTCAGTTCAGATATGTCGACAAAATTTCATTAACAGGTGGCGGAGTTTTTGATGGACAAGGACAAAAAGCTTGGGCAAGTAACGATTGTCATAAAAACCCCAAGTGTGCAAGAATTCCAATGGTAAATACACTTAAATTAACTATTTCCAAATTTTAATTTATTGTTTATACTCATGCATGATCGTTTTTTTTTACAGAGTTTGAAGTTCAGCTTTGTAAAAGATTCAATTGTGAGGGACATAACGTCAAAAGACAGCAAGAATTTTCATGTCAATATCCTAGGTTGTAAGAATCTTACTTTCGATCACGTGACCATAAATGCACCGGGGAATAGTATTAATAGTGATGGAATTCACATGGGTCGTTGTGATGGAGTTAATATCATCAATTCAGTTATTGGTACTGGTGATGATTGTATCTCACTCGGAGATGGAAGCAGACAGGTAACAGTTACGAACGTGACGTGTGGACCTGGACACGGCATAAGCGTAGGAAGTCTAGGACAATATCTTGTTGAAGAACCGGTTGCTGGGCTTTATGTCAAAAATTGTAAATTAATTGGTACAACAAATNATAATCAGTAATCTAATCCAACGGTTGTAATTGTATCATCAATATAAATTCTCCTCAACCGTCCGATTTATCGATTCTCGTCAAGGCCAAATTGTCAGCACACGATGCATTGACTGGGCGACCGAAACGGAAACGAAATGACTCTTTCACCCGTTCCTTCAAAACCACGGCGATGTTTAGTTCCACCGCTCCATCTCTCTCTCCGTTCCCCCCTTTCACGTTTGAAACCCTAACTCGACAGCCCTCATTGAAAATTTCGCACCATTTTTCGCTTGGATTGTTCAGCCATCGTTGTTTTTCTCCGGGTGAGATTGAATTCTCTTTGCTGGAGTCTAATGATTCATTTCAGTATTTTACTTGTTCACTCTGTCAGTGTTTTTGATTTGGTTCGGTTTTGAGATGGTATTGTAAATCGGTTCTTCCTCTGTTTATAGTTTTAAGGTAACGATCACAGCGGCAGCGTAGCTTAATTGTGGCTCTCTTTAAGAAAACGATATGAATTGTTTAATTGAGAGTGTTCTTGATCCTCGAATTTTATGGCATTTCTATGCTTGATATCCATTTCTTTCTTGCTCCTAGATGATCATTTTGAAATGCCTCTATTTTCTGCAGTTTGGATATTTAGATTGTTCTGAAGAGGTAATGCTTATGTGGGGTTCTTGACACACTAATTCCAGTGTTCATCTGGCATATCTCTAGTAATATAATGGATCCAAATTCTACTGATTCCCCGACATCACCTACTGTTAAGTCCTTGGAAACTAAACCACCAGAAGCACAGCCTCAGGCTTCTGCTACCATTGGAATGAATAATGTAGCCCCTGATTCACCATCTAAGCCATCTCCCAGTGGCATAACTTCATGGACCAAAAGCTTGAGAATTACTCAATCACAGTCAGCTTCACAAGATGGCACGTCTGAGAATGCTGGGAAGTCAGCATTTGCACGTTTTACTAGTGGTTTAGGTTTGAATTTGTCTCCGAAATCCGCTGCACCCAATGATTCCTCTGATGGAACCTCTAAACCTGCCCAACCCGGTTTTGTGGGATCAATTACAAGAGGGTTGGTTGATTCTTCTAAGAGTGCTGTAAAGGCTGTACAAGTTAAAGCTCGTCACGTTGTCTCCCAAAATAAGCGACGATACCAGGTTTGTTGACCAAACCATCAGCTTCGTTCTTATGCAATCATTTTATAAGATTAATTATATATGTATACACTGTTTTCTTGTGACATAAAAGATTGAGTTTTGCACTACGTATGTCTGATCCTAATTTGTTAAATGGATTTGATTTGGTTTTATATTATTATGATTATATGGTTGCTCTTTTTCCAGGAAGGTGGATTTGATTTGGATATGACTTATATTACTGAAAACATCATTGCCATGGGTTTTCCTGCTGGTGACATGAGCTCAGGGTTTTTCGGATATGTTGAGGTTATTAACTGATACTCATTTTGTATGACTCAACTTAGATGAATAATACTCTAATATTTATGAGTTGCGGGGCAGGGTTTCTACAGGAATCATATGGAAGAAGTCATCAAGTTCTTCGAAACACATCACAAGGTTTGTATGGATTTGTCCATGATGTGCATGTTTACTGTTTTAAACTTTCTCAAAGATGTTTACTATTTGGACTCTGTTGCAGTTGATCATCTTTCCATGATTGATATGCATTGTAGATTTGCATTTCATGTTTTCATGTTTTGTATTTTTTTATCTGCAGGGAAAATACAAAGTATATAATCTTTGTTCCGAGAGGCTATATGATGCTTCGTTATTTGAAGGAAAGGTTCGTGGTGATCTCTTATTATCATTAATATTTTGAGGTTTCTTCGGAGGTGGGATTACAAATTTAGTGTTAGATTCTGCATCGGTTGGGGAGGAGAACAAACCATTCTTTATGAGGGTGTGAAAACCTCTCTCTAGCAGATACGTTTTAAAAACCTTGAGTTGAAGTTCGAAAGAGAAAGCCCAAAGAGGACAATATCGGTTAGCGGTGAGCTTGGGTTGTTATAAATGGTATCAGAGCCAGACACCGAGTGATGTGCCAGCGAGGAGGTTGAGCCCCGAAGTGGGGTGGACGCGAGACGGTGTGCCAGCTAGGACGCTGGGTCCTAAAGGGGGGTGGATTGGGAGTCCCACATTGATTGGAGAAGGGAACGAGTGGCAGCGAAGACGCTGGGCCTTGAAGGGGGGTGGGCTGTGAGATCCCACATCGGTTGGGGAGGAGAACGAAACATTTTTTTAAGTGTGTGGAAACCTCTCCCTAGCAGACGCGTTTTAAAAACCTTGAAGGGAAGCCCGAAAAGGAAAGTCCAAAGAGGACAGTATCTGCTAGCGGTGAACTTGGGTTGTTACGTTTAGTGTATCACGATTTCAAGAGGATCCTTTTAATTGATACTTTCAAGCATATATGTCTGGTTTTTTTCTTCTTCAGGTGGCTTGTTTTCCTTTTGATGACCATAACTGTCCCCCAGTTCAACTCATAATATCATTTTGCCGAAGTGCTTATTCATGGCTGAAGGATGATATTGAAAATGTAGTGGTTGTGCATTGCAAGGCAGGAATGGCCAGGACCGGCTTGATGATTTCCAGTCTTCTTCTGTTTCTGAAGGTTTGCGTTTATTGTCTTGATCTGAAAATTTTTGGAAGTTCTCAAAAATGTTCCTCAAAACTTCTCCCTTAATTTTGTTTTCATTTTTTTTTCACTTGCTTGCTTCTTTTGCAGTTCTTTCCCACTGCTGACGAATCCATCGAATACTACAACCAGAGAAGGTGTTTCGATGGCAAGGGCCTGGTTTTACCAAGTCAGATTGTAAGTGAAAATTACCTAAAGAGGATTTTGTATCTGAATTTTTTGAATGCTTCTAAAATAGTATCGTTTTCTATCTTTCTAGAGGTACGTCAAGTATTTCGAGCGTATTTTAACACACTTCAATGGAGAAAATCCTCCCAACCGCAGGTATCGTTCTTTCTGTATAACTCTAGTATCATTCCTATTTCTCAGTTAGTCATGTTTTCCTTTACATGTAGTGTGTTCGAATTAAATTTTCTGCAGGTGCGTGCTTAGAGGGTTTCGTCTCCACCGATGCCCATATTGGATCAGGCCTTCCATTACGGTATCTGACCATAATGGTATATCTCCATTTCTTCTTTCTACCAAGGAGTTTGCTATAACGATTAATAATTTATGATGTCATATTTGTCCGTCATGTCGTTAAACATATATTGAAACTATCGTTCGGGTTTAGAATATCTAGAATCCAAATAATGCTTATAGTTTGCTCTAATTCTTTCCCTAATCTGGCAGGTGTTCTGTTCTCCACTAAAATGCATCCAAGAATCAAGAGTCTCTCGGTATGTATTTGATTAATTTTAAAAGTAGGGGAACTGAGAATGGCCTCACTTGCATACAGTAATGGATCTAGTTTAAGATTTTTGAGACTATCGGTTAAGAATTTTTCCGTCTTTCTAGCATCCGAGTTCTAACGTAGTTTATATCTGTAGCCAGAAGATTTTTGGTTTACTGCACCAAAGAAGGGGGTAATAGTTTTCGCCTTGCCAGGGGAGCCTGGTCTAGCTGAGTTGTGTGGGGACTTCAAGGTTCATTTTCATGACCGCCAAGGAGACTTTTATTGGTATATGATCTGAATCTTGACTCCCAGATAGCTTCTTGTGCTTCTTTTAAGTAGTGTAAAGGAGTTCAGTTGAGTTTACCTGATCTGTTTTATTTTCAGTTGGCTAAACACAACCATGACTGAAGATCGGAAAATGCTCTACACAAATGATCTTGATGGGTTTGATAAGGTGAGTACCAAAGTTTTGTTGTCTCGTGTAATATATGATGGCCGATCGTATTACTGTGAGATCTTACATCGGCTGGGAGGAGAATGAAACATTCTTTATAAGGGTATAAAAACTTCTCCTTGGAAGACACGTTCTAATGGACCCGAAGGGGGGTTGATTGTGAGATCCCACATCGATTGGAGGGGGGGAAACGAGTGCCAGCGAGGACACTGGCCCCAAAGGGGGGTGGATTGTGAGTTCCCACGTTGGGGAGAGGAGAATGAAGCATACTTTATAAGGGTGTGGAAACCTCTCCCTAGTAGACGTTGACACTTGTTTCCTTCTCCAATCGACGTGGGACCCCCAATCCACCCCCCTTCGTGACCCATCATCTTTGCTGGTACACCGCCTCGTGTCCACCCCCTTCGGGGTTCAGCCTCCTCGTTGGCACATTGCCTGATGTATGGCTCTAAAACCATTTATAATAGTCCAAGCCAACCACCCGCAGATATTGTTCTCTCTAGGCTTTTCCTTTCAGGTTTCCTCTCAAAATTTTTAAAAAACGCTTGCTAGGGAGAGGTTTCCACACCCTTACAAATAATGCTTTGTTCTCCTCCCCAATCGATGCGGGATCTCACAATTACACTTACTTACCGAGAGTCATTACCGGTTGTTTTAACTTTCTAAAATATATGTATTTGGCTTTCTGTAGAGGACACTGCCTTCCCCTGGATTTCAGGTGGAGGTTGTTCTAGTAGATACCTCGCCGAACAAGGACAATACTACCAAGAAGTTGGATGAAGGCTCAGGGTCAAAACCTTCTACAGTTCATGAGAGTGAAGTTTCTGAGAACCAAAACAGAAAACCAGGAACTAATGATAAAGATGATGTATTTTCTGATAGTGAATCAGAAGGTGGTTCTTCAAAGGGCAAGGAGGCAACTGCAGGATCAGCTGTCAAGACGACATCCAAATCTCAAACGACTGCGACTTCATCAGACGATGTTGCAAGTTCATCACATGCAACGAAGCAAGCTTCCCTGAGAGATGGTAGAGCGAAACAGACTGCTCTCACAGAAGTTCCGAACTCGGAAAGTGAATTCAAGGCAATGGCTGCTGATGCTTCTGTTTTCACATTCGGCGACGACGACGACGACGAGATTGAGTAAATGACAAGGCAAAGTGTTGTTCCCCTCCAAGCCACAGCCTTGCTGTCTGTACATAAGAACCGTGCTGCAGGTGTGCATTGAGATTCATTCATTTGAGTTGTAAATTCAAAGTCTGTCTCAGAAGCTGGTTTATTATAGAAATGAGATTTTAGCATGAAACTGGAAAACATGTAAAAAGAAATGATTTTAGCATGAAACTGTTCTATGAAGTTCAATAAAGCTGGGTTCAATAAGACTGTTTGACATTGTTTTTTGAGTCTCTTAGGGCTTGTAATTTGCTAAATCAGCTCGTCTTATTTTGTGGACTGTCGTATTTGAATCTCTTAGGTTGTACTTTCCATTCCGCTTATCGAGAAGCCCGATTCACGCTACTGAAACATAATTTACATATAATTTTACATGCAATGTAAATACAACTAGAATTTACTTTAGGTTTTGTTCTCGTGAGATTCCACATCTGTGGGAGAGAGCAAAACATTTCTTATAAAGATGTGGAAACTTCTCCCTCAGACGTATTTTAAAATCGTGAGGCCGATGGTGATACATAACGGGTCAAAACTGACAATATCTATTTGCGGTGGGCTTGAATTTTTACAATGGTATTAGAGCCCGACATGGGGCTGTGTGCCAACGATGACACTGACCCCTAAGGTGGTAGATTATGAGATCCCACATCAATTGGAGAGGGGAACACGATGAGAGCCTACAGTGATTTAGTATAAATTTTATACTCATCCCTGTTTTCCTTTCCTTTTCATGGGTGCGCAAACTGTCAATCGAGGTAGAGGAGCATTCAATAGCTGTGCAGTCACAGAGGGGGTCGTTCCGAAGCGTCAATCCATTTTTACATTTTAGAGTCCGTTCCAAAATACTTGAGATAATGCTTTTATTTTAATGATGGACTGCACCACCATGAAACAATTAATTTCAAATGCAATAATTTTATATGTTCTAGATGTTAAATTAATTAAAATGAATATATGAATTCAATACTAGTTTTTGTAAGTCAAATATTGAAACAGTCAAATGTAAAATAATGAAATCTATTTAAATATTAATATTAAAAGTCAATAATTGATTATTAGATGTTATTCCCTAAATCATTAAATTTATTTAAATATTAATATTTAAAGTAATTTTTCTAATAAACGCCTTATTCATTTAAAATATAAATATCTGATTTGGTTCGGTCTCCCTCATCTGATATAGATTAGAATGATTCTTATTTTTTAAAAAGAATATATTTTATTTCATAAAATTTATATATAAAATTAAAATTCTAAAGCCAGGATAAGAATTTGATTTTGTGTCGTGATAAATAAATAAATCAATAAATAAATAGTCAAATATTAATTTATTTAACTCAAAATTTACAACTTCAAATTACATAAATTCACATATACAAATTTTAAATAATTAATATCGGTTCTAGAAAAGTCAAAATAAACAATCTCATTGACCAAGTCAAAGTCAATGCAAAAATCAAATTCAACTGAAATAATTAAAAAGAAATAAATTTATAATTTAATCAAATAAATTTATGAACTAAGTACCTTGAATTGAAGACGTTTCTGGTGAGGTCAATAACCTCGCGTAGCACCCAACGATTTCTCTTCCTCTTTCCATCTCTGTTTCTTGGAAGAACCCATCCACGCGCCCCAAACGCCGCCTCCCTGTTTCTTATACACGACGTAAAAAGCCCTTTATCTTTCTCGGTGTTCTCTTGATTTCGCAGTTTTCTGTTCGTGGGTTACAATACTCTTTTGAATATTCTATTCTGGTTCTGTGATTCGAGGGTTTGAACAAAAGGGGAAGCGTTTTTCAGGACACAAAACAGGTTCTGACTCTTCTATGTCGACATATTCCATTCAGGGCCAGCCTCTTGAGGCCACCGGTATGTCTATTTAACTAAGAACCAAGAAGAACAAGTTGATTTCGTTTCTGGGTTTTGATTCTTTTGTTGTTTTGATTCAGTTGTTGGATGCACAAAATTGAAGGATACAGAATGGATATCAAGGCAGGATCCGTATGTGTGCCTTGAATATGGGAGTACAAAGTTCCGCACCACCACTTGCACTGGTTTGATCTTGATAATCCTTGTTCTGTTTTTTAGATCTGAGTAGATGATCTTGAACTGAATGTGAAATTTGATTGGGTTTGTGTAGATGGTGGAAGAAATCCGACGTTTCAACAGAAATTTGTGTTCTCTCTAATTGAAGGGCTTAGAGAGATTAATGTTACAGTTTGGAACAGCAACACTGTTACTTATGATGACTTCATTGGCACTGGAAAGTAAGATTGATGTCCTGTCTTGTTCCTTTTGGTTTTTGATGTGTGGCTGCTCAGTTTGGAGTTTACTGTTTTGTAGAATCCAATTAGCAAAAGTTCTATCAGAAGGGTATGATGATAGCTCCTGGTCACTTCAAACTAAAACTGGCAGGTATGGTACCTTTGACTTGCAAGCAGATTACCATTCATAAACTAGTTTTTGCTCGAGTTCTGTTTGCTTTTAGCTCGTTTTTGTGTAGGACTTGGTTTTAGAACAATTGATTTGAAGTGTATGCTAATACGAACGCTGCGAATCGTGAGATCGTAGTTTGGACCCCTTGATGATTTCTTGCCCGTAAAGTATTTTCAGGCAATGAAGTCTATCGTTGATCATGATCACGGGTTAGTTTTTTACGTCGTGGAGTTGGTCATGGGTAGTGTAGCTGTTTCCCACCTTAAATAAGAAAATTTGTATGTCGTGATAGTGTGAGATTCCACATTAGTTGGAGAGGAGAACAAAGCATTCCTTATAAGGGTGTGGAAATCTCTCCTTGGTAGACGCGTTTTAAAGCTTTGAAGGGAAGCTCGGAAGGGAAGGCCCAAAGAGGACAATACTAGCGGTGGGTTTGGGCTATTACAAATGGTATCAGAGCCAAACACCGGGTAGTGTGCCGGCGAGGACTTAGGCTCCCAACGAAACATTTTTTATAAGGGTGTGGAAACCTCACCCTAACAGACGTATCTTAAGAACCTTAAGGGGAAGCCCAAAGAGAACAATATATGCCAGCGGTGGGCTTGGACTGTTACAAAAAGGTATCAAAGTCAGTCACCAGACGGTGTGAGGCATTGTCGGAGTAGAGCTAGACCCTTTACATAGTAGATGCGTTTTAAAACCGTGAGGCTGATAACAATACGTAACGGGCCAAAGCGGACAATACCTACTAACGGTGGGTTTGGGCTCTCACAAATAGTGTACCATGGATCTTTCATACTTAAAAGGTTAGGATATTAGTAGAACCATCGAGTTCGGTTCATCGCTCTATCTTACGAAAGAACTGCTCCCATATAAGCTAGTATTTTCCAACTTTCGGATGAATGCACGACTCAGTAACCTTCATTTGACAAGAAACCCCTACTGGGTTTGATTTCTTTACTTGCAAGTGACTTCTGCTTGAGATTCACATTGTTCTTTCTTTGTGCTTGAAGGTTCATTGTTATTTGTGATCTGTCTGGATCATCTTGGAAGTTAGACTTTTCGTTCTCGTTATCGTTATCGTTATCGTTATGATGGGATATCTCGACAAGCATCGGTATAATTCTAACCTTCACTTTCACCTCACTGCAGACATGCTGGGGAAGTACGTCTGATTCTCCACTTTGCAAATGCCAAAGTAAGTAGCTTTCATTACTATTTGTATAAGATTCATGAGCAAAAAGATGACCTATTCGTTTCAATTGCCAGAGGCCATCATCAAGTTTTGCGCCCTCGGCACCTCCATTTCAAGCACCTGCTCCACCCCAAGTTCCCGTGTACGCAACGATGCCACCGACACACCCGACAGCCTACGCTCATCCTACTCCTACACCATATGCATCATATCAATCTCCCTATCCTTCTTACCCACCCAGCTCAGTAGCATATCAAACATCCATGTATTCCTCCCCATATCCATCCGGGTATCCTCCTGCATCGTACCCGCCGCCTCCCTCGGCTTATCCTTCCAATCCTTACCCGCCACATCCACAAGCCTCATCCGTCTATCCTCCAAGTAGGTTTACGTCGAATCGAACGCTTTAAAAGTTGTATTATATGAACAATGCCATTAAAACTTGTTTCTCCATCTGTTCTTGCTCAGGTCCTTACCATGGAGTTTATCCACCACCACCGTATTGAAATCTCAAGGTTAGCTCTGAATGATCTTTCCATAAGTTGTAAAGAGCTCCACTTCTGTTAATGGGGTTTGCTTAGTTTCTTTGGAACTTGACTATAATGTATTGGGGTTGCTGTTCTTTTCGTTTCTATTCAAATTCAGCAACAATGATGAACAAATTTATGTTCAAAGTCTATCCATGGAGTACTTGGATTCTACAGAAAAGCTAGGCAGATCTCATTTCTTTTTTAGGTTGTTTGTTTGTTTGTTTTTTGTTTCTATTCAAATTCAGCAACAATGATGAACTCGTATACGTTCAAAGCCTATCCATGATCACGACGATCACGTTATTTACTTGTTCTCATCGACCAATACGAACCTTTTTAACATGTATATTGATTCACTCATATACCATTTCTTTACTCGGCTTTAACGATATGGGTCACTATTTTTTTTAATATGACAAGCCGAGTCTTCAACCTTAAAAGAAGAAAAACATGTCAGTTATTGTTGAACTATACGACATATTTAATGTTATATTCACGATAGTATTGAAATCTAGCCTAACCCTGAATTTTTGGTAGGATTGTTGGGTTGTTTTTTTATAATTATTTTTAAAAAAATCATCTTTATCGACCATATAATCCCATTGAACTCAAACAAACTCAACTTCGGTTTTTTAAAAATTAAATTCAACAAGAAAAAAAAATAATTTTTAGTTTAATGTATTAATTTATTTATTTTATTAAAAAAAAAAATTAAGCATCTTAGAGAAAAAGTTCAAGGTGTTATGGAATATCTAACGTACACAGAAAAAAGATCTTCATATCTATTACTTTTTTCTTTCTTTTTTCCTTTTTAAGTCCTCCAATCATAGTTCAATAAAAAAATAATTTAGAAAAAAAAAACAATAAAAATGTACTTAAATAAAATAAAATTTTATTGTTGGGAGATTATTTGATTTTTTTATTATTAACAATTATATATATATATATATATATATATATATATATTAAATATTGCAATTTCTATATAGTTTATTTTGCGCTAATTTAATCATTAATTTTAACAAATTTTGAGTATTTTAATACGAAATTAATTCAATAATTCATTAAAATGTTAAAAGTTTAAATTTCAATTATTAGTTATTTATTAATATCAAAATTAATATGAGGACTAAAATTGTTATTCCTTAAAATTTTAAGAGTTTCGGGGTAAAATTTAAATTCTTTTGAACCGAAATTATAATTTCACCTTTTCAGAAACTAAAAAAAAAAAAAAAAAAACCCGAAGATGGTGCCACGTTATGACTTTCCCTGGCTACTTCTGGAGGTGGACGTAAAAGTCACCCTGTTTGCGCTTCCTGACTTCCCCACTCGCCTTTGCTTCGCGTGTAATACACTCCTTCTCCTCCCTCCCATTTTCTTTTAGAGAAGAACTTCAAATTTTAAGTCGATTAGATTAATTTCAAATTGGGTTGAGTTAGTTTGTTTGTCGGTTCTTATTTATCTGTAGTACATCATGCATGTTACGTTAATAACTAAAATCTACGAGTCACAATTCATCACTAAAATCGCTAACAAACGTTAAATATTCTTGATATTTAAAAAATAAAGTAGAGCAAAGTTGAGTTGTAACTCTATTTTCAGCTTCCCACCACAAAATGTCAACTAGAAAATCTAACAGAATTTCCAATTTTTCAAAAAGTCAACCCAACCAAAATCTAATTTGTGTTGGGGAGTGAGTTTAATCAGGTTATTGGGTCCTATGAACACTTTTATTGAAACCTATACTCTTGTTCGAGATGCAAATAACGTCTCACACCAGCTAGGTAAGATCTATGATATCGAGATAAAGTTGTTTTTGTAACACATTGGCCCCTTTTAAATTTTTTTTATTTTTATTTTTATATTATATGATATGATAGTATACTTATTTAAACCAAGTTACTTGAAGATCTAGGTAGAATCATAGACTTAAAATTTTGGTTGCTTTCTTTTGTCTTTTCCACATTTTGAATCGAAGAGGAGGCTAAAAAGACAACCTTGTCACCCATTGTGCTAAGAACTCATCCCATCTCTCTCCCCTGTTCTTCCTCCATCCCATCCCTCAAAACAACAACAACAATAACCAGACGAAAAAAGCAAAGAAATGGCGCAAATGGGGTTTCTCTTCTCCTCCCTGTAAGATGGCTCTGCACCCAAATAAACACAGAATCAAACTCCACCATAGCTCGCTCTTCTTCCTGGACTTCCTCTACTGCACTGAAGAACAGCAGCTTGAAACAGAGGATAACAATGGCGGCGGCTCCAATGACTTCCCTCTTTGGGAAGAGACGACCCATTTCCTTGTTTGTGAAGACGAGGAGCTCGATCGTTTGCTGTCCAAAGAACAGGACCAGAATCTTCAATACGGTGCTGTTCTGGAGAACTTGGTTCAAACAGAGGGTGCTCTGTTTTTGGCTAGAACAGAGGCCGTCGAATGGTTGCTTAAAGTTAATGCCTTTTATGGCTTCTCCACTCTCACAGCTCTCTTAGCCATTAATTACCTCGACAGAGTCCTCACCGGCCGCCATTTTCAAAGAGATAAGCCATGGATGCTTCAGCTTCTTGCCGTAACTTGCATTTCTTTAGCTGCCAAAGTCGAAGAAGTTCGTGTCCCTGTTCTTCAAGATCTCCAGGTAAAAACAAAAACCCACGAAAATAAATTGATTTTCTCAAGAACCCATCAAAACAAATCGATTTTGAAACAAACCCATTTGATAATTTTTGCAGGTGGAAGATTCTAAGTTCATTTTCGAAGCGAAAACGATACAGAGAATGGAGCTTTTAGTGCTCAGTGCTCTTCAATGGAAGATGCACGCAGTGACCCCTGTTTCATTTCTTGGCATTATAACAAAAGGGCTTGGATTAAAGAAGAATCAGCACTTTCAGAAAGAGTTTCTGAGACGCTTTGAGCGTATTCTCCTCTCTCTCGTCACTGGTAAACCAAATCCGCCATTTTTGTCCCTGTAAAAAAGCTCGTTTTTCTGGGTTTTGGGGTTAATCTTAGTTATTTGAATCTCTGTTTTTGTTTTGGTGGGGTTTAACAGATTCAAGATCGGTGGGGTTTCTTCCTTCTGTAATGGCGGTATCAGCAATGGTGAGCGTTGTTGAAGAGATGGGGAGCTGTAAGCCATTGGAGGAGTTTCAGGATCAGATTCTTAATGCCCTCAAAATAAACAAGGTTTCTATTTTTACCCCATTTTTATGTTTTTTTTTTATATTTTATTTCAAACATTTAAGAACTTTGTCCCATGTTATTTTAGAAGTTTATAAGTAATTATCCAGTAATTGAGAAACAATTAATATGAAAAATTTACTAAAAACAGTAAAAAAAAATAATTTAGATTTGTTTGATTTTGATTGTTTATTTTTTATATTAAAAAGTAAGTACTTTTGTTTCAAAAAAATTTGAAAATGTATTTTTGTCATAGTTTTTTACTTTTTGCTATTATTTTGTCATATGTGATTATTTTAAAAAAATTGGTTGAATTATTTGGGACAAAATTTGGTGATATAATAGGTTGAATTAAGTCGGTGACCTGAACATATCAAAAAAGTTTATAATACAACCCAACCTTACTCTCTATTCTCCAATTGAATTGGATTATCAAGTTGTTTTTTTTTAAATTATCTAAAATATTATAGTTATTCGGATTAATTTTATCAAAGAGTCACAATGCATCATTGGATTATAAACGTTAAATATTCTTAATTTTCATAATAAATTTTAGAGTAGTATTAGACGAGATTGAGTTTGGGTTAGTTTGTAACCCTATTCTTGGGTTGGTCAAGTTGATCGGATTGACCCGACAAAAATATATCAATTTGTGAACGGACCTAGATTTTCATTTCTCCAAAAATTCAACCCAACCCAAGACAAAATTTTAGTAAACGTCCACTAAACTCAAAAGCTTAAATCGGATTTGATTGGATGAACACAGGGAAGAGTGAAGGAGTGCTGCAAGGTGATAATGGAGGTATCAAAAGGGCAGGCCAAAGCAAAGGTATCAGGGAAGAGGAAGCATGTGGAGGAGGAGGAAGCAGAAGCAGAATCAGAAGGTGTAGCAGGGAGCCCAAATGGAGTAATAGAGGCCAATTTCAGCTGTGGAAGCTCCAACCATTCGTGGGGCATGGGGTCGCCTCTGTCACCCCACACGCCTTCTTCTTCCAAAAGAATCAGACCCACTCCATGAACCAACCTATTAAACATGTCTCTCTCTCTCTCCACCATATACGCCATTTCATCCTCTTCTTCCTCTTATACGTGTTAAACTTTTGTTGATGTATGGACGTTTTCACGTGTTCGTTAGTGACATTCATAATTACTCTCCACGTGAGTTTAGTTGAATCGTAATTGACATGTACTCATTCTCTTGAAGTTAGATATAAGAGTCCAATTCCACCACTAGCAGATATTGTTCTATTCGAGTTTTCCCTTTTAGATTTTCTCTCAAGGTTTGTAGAATCTGTATGACAGGGAGAGATTTCCACACTGATGTGGGATCTCACAATCCACCCCTTCAAGGCTCAGAGTCCTCGTACCACTCGTGGCCTTCTCCAATCAATGTGGGACCCCCCATCCTTCCCTTCGGAGTCCAGCATCCTTGCTAGCACACCACCTCATGTCCACTCCCTTCAAGGCTTAGCTTCCTCACTGGCACATTGTGTCAGGTTTTGATACCGCATGTCATCCTTGCACAAGGGTCATGTTAATTTCTTTGTATCGTTCCAATTTTTTTTGGATGTCACTGAAGGTAGAGCTTAAAGAGGACAATATCCATTAGCGGTGGGCGTGAGCTATTACATTAAAGTTTGAAATCCTCCTACTCCATATTTGTTGTACTGAAATAAGAAATCGTGAACAACCTGAAGATAACTCAATCGGTCAAGACATTTCTTTTGTTCAAAAGATAAAAAGTTTGACGAGAGCTGAATTAGATTGGCCTACGAGACTCCGAAAAAGAGAAAGCAAGAAGAAAAGGAAACCCCATGATCTAATATCTATAGCCTTTGTCTCTCCTTTGCATGTTGTTCTATAATCTTCTCTCCTTTGACTTAGTCTCACAATGAAATGATTTAAACTTCAAATCCCACATTCTTAAATATTTCCCTCTTTCTTTGTCTCTCTCTTCCTCTTTTTCTCTTTGCTCCCTCTCACACAGCCTGTAAAGTTCAAAGGACACCATATGGACCATTTTCATTCCTATCCTCTCTCTCTAAAACTCATCTAATTTCGAGCCCCGAGAGAGAGAAACTCCATCCATGGGCACAGCCCAAGCCCAAGCCCAAGCCCACCGTTAGTAGATATTGTCTATTTAGAGCTTCCTCTCACGGTTTTCAAAACGCATATGCTAGGGAGAGGTTTCCAGCTTTTATCAACAATGTTTCGTTTCCCTCTCCAATCGATGTAGGATCTCACAATCCACCCCTTTTCAGGGCCCAGCGTCCTTCTCTCCAATTCCAATTCACATGGGATCTCATATTTAATCTACATGATTGAAATAGGATACAAGAGCGGGATAGAGAAGGCTTCCCTAACTTAAACTTCGAGTTGATTCATGGTTATATATCTCAAAACTCATACGTTTAAACTTACCATAACGTCATTTCTTCTTCACAATGTTGAAATATCGATATAATTAACTTTACGGTATCATATAAACGGTAAAAAAGGTAAATGTGTGTGTGGAGTACAATAATTTAAAAAGGGATAGCTAAGATTTTGACAAAATGAGGTGAAAAAAGTGGGAAGGAAAAAGGAAGATGAAAGAAACTTGACATTAACTCAATTTGAATACGAAGGAACATAGGGAAATGGCCTATCACAAGTTTTAGTGAAAGCTGCCCTTCTCATGTCCTTCCTGTGTGTATTGATATCATCAAATAAAGCTGTAATGGGTACTCATAAATATGTTTTCAACCTCTCATCTATGGGACCCCTTCAAGAACAGATATCAATTTTCACAAAAGGCAAAACATAGCATATTCATCTATTACTACACAGGGGAAAAAGTATGGTGGTTGGTAAAATGTTATTTTCTCTAACCTTTCTAACTTAATATTTATCTTTATAGATTGTCGATGAAATTCAAAATTTCGATTTTTATTTTTGTTGATAACTTTTAAGTACTTGTTTATATATATATATATATGCATGTGACTCATCGTATCTAGAAGAGTCACATGGTATGGTATCGATTTTTTAAAAAAATAATTGATTGAATTATCTCTGAAATTTGAATTTTAAATTTTGCCGAAAAAGTATCGTTAGAGAATTTCTTTAAAAAAAAAAAAGATAAAATTGATATAGATATATGTGACAAAGTAAATGAGAGGTACATGAATTATTCGATACCACGTTCAAATGAGAGCAATTCTGAGAACAGAACCAACGTGGTTCACCTTTCTTTAAGATGACTTAATCATAGGAGTTACATAGTTAAGCATGCTTTACTTGGATCAATTCTACGTTGGATGACCTCTTATGAATTTTCTCGAGATGTATGAGAGTGAGGACTAGACATGCTTCGAGGACTCGTGTTGGTCTGTGGGGATAGTCTTCACTCTTAAGAAGCGAAGAATAGGTAACATGACCATGTCGTAGGAGATGCAGGAAAATGTCGGGGTCATTAGGTGTCGAATCCAGATTTTCTTTTGCATACTTAAAAATGTTTCTCATGTCTAACTTCTCATTATAACATTCTCGACTATAGGATTTGGCATGAGGGACCAACTCGATGGCTCTTACCTTTATATATCACATCAGGGAAGTAGTCTAACCCAGTTGTGTGAAGCTCCTAATGAAAAAGTACTCTCATTCAAGCGTGATAATATATCACCTTTCTCAATGTTCAACGCTCCCATCGAACTAATATCCAAAGATTCTCTGGAACAGTGGTTTGAAATGATAGTTGCATATATAGGATGATGATACAAATTAGTCCGAATATGAATAACGTAGTGGTTCATGCCAGCCAAGAACACAAGTTTAAAAAATTAAATGATTATTAAACGAAACGAAATTGCGTGGGAACAAAGGTATTTATGGACACTGCAGCTTCAACATGGGTTTGTACCAAAAGTTCTTCTTCTTACTGTCTTTGACCCTTCTCTGCATTTGATAGTTAATGATTTGATGATTGACAAAAATGGCATCCAATGTTTTCTTCATAATCCCTTATCCAAAAACACTGCAGTTCCGTAACGTTCTTTGTAACGGACCAAACCTAGTTACGGTTAGTAGATATTATTCTATTTGTATTTTTCCTCTAAGTTTTCATAATGTATCCGTTAGGGAGAGGTTTACACACCCTTTCAAAAATGTTTCGTTCTCCTCCCCAACCCCAACCGATATGAGATCTCACAATTCACTCCTCTTTAGGTCCCAGTGTCTTTGCTGATACTCGTTTTCCTCTTCAATCAATGTGGGATCTCACAATCCACCCCCTTCGGGGCCAGCGTCCTCGCTGACACTCGTTCCTCTCTCCAGTCATTGTGGGATCTCACATTCCTTACGAGTTAGTGATTCTAAAAGGGTCAATATCACTTTCATCGTGTTAAAAACCGCTCGGAAACATGCTTTAAATCATTCTAAACAATGATTTTGAGTGTTCTTCACATCATCAAAATTGATTATCAAGCATTAAAGAATCCATGAAAGAGAAAATGTTATGAGAGGAAGCCATGTCCCATAAACCCTTCATTCATTATATCGCAGATACATTCAAAGAATCTAAGGCTATTTTGGTGTTAAAAAAGAATGGAAGTTCATTAATTTCCTCAACAGCTGATGTTAAAGAAAGAGAGATTAAAGCTAATTGTTGCATTTGAAGAACAGCAACAAATTTATTGTTGTGGAAACAAAACGTACAACATCATAGACTTCAATGATATCAAAAGCTTCGAAAGGTTAGTGCTCATAAATTAAAAGGCTATGATATAGCAAATACGATGGCCTTTGCCAATACTCATTGGTGTCCTGGATGATACCACCCCCAACTCATTGCTCATTTAAGTCTTCTTTTCATATCCATTTTCTTTCTTAAATAAGGGGAAGACACCTAAATTTCGTGTCAAAAACAGACAACAAAAAACGAAATCATTATCAAACGAGACTTCAATTTTTTGACGTGTTTTTGACGGGGTTGCACCTCTTCCTTCTATTCTAACTTAAAAAGCAATTGCTAGATTGTTACTCGTCTCTTATTTCTAAGACTCAAACAAAACAATAAAGTTATATGTTTTTTCCGCTGAACCACACTCGTCGACCTCCGATCAAGCTAAGAGCACGAGTAGGTAGGTGGCTAGAGGTTCAAAAAAGAAAAAGATAACTTAAACCCTTGTTTGGTTTGTATAGGCTGGGCTTACATTTTTCACCTGCATTGTACAGTACGATGGGAAGGTTCCATTACCTCCTTTAGATATCTCGATCCCCCGTGTTCCTCGAGCTAGAACGAGAGTTGCCGTGGAATCTGCGCTCACATATGAGTACCTCACCTTCCAAAAAAAAGCATATGCTAATTGGCACTATAATAGCTCGAGAGACTAGAAGCGTAAATTCCATGGTCCGAGCCTGCTACCTCAACTCAGCCTAGAAAGATATACAAAGCTCGATCTCAAGATGTAACCTTTAAGTTCATAAACAAAATAAAATGGGAATTTGAACCTCTAATATTTAAAAGACTAATTGGTTATTAAGTCGGGCTCAAATTTGATATTATGACCTACTTATTCAATGCATTCATGCATATATCAATATTATATACATAGATTCGAACTTTTAACCTAGCTATACATATATTTAATTTGAAGTCACGTTACTTAAGTTAAACCGTTAGTGACAAGTATGAAGAACGATGAAAATTGTTCTTTTTCGAAGATAGAACTTAAAACTTTGAAGAGGTGAGACTGTGTCGACCTAAGCCGTAAATATTTAAGAATCTAAATCCAAAAGGGTAATTTAAGCAATAAAAAGTATAGTATATAGTATTATATATTACTTGTAATTAAATTGGCATCTCCATTGGAGGATCTTAAACACACTTCCCTCCCATGCCTTTATTCATACAACAATAGAATTCCGACTTCTAATTTCCAATTTTCAAGCCATCAAAGCCAAAACATCTTATTCTCATCCTCTTCAAATTCGAACCCTCAAGCTACCTCTTCATGGCCATTGCCGTCGTCGTCGCCCCCGTCGCTGCCAAATCTAGCAACAGCGCAATCGGCCGCAAACAAGCTGGAAGTTTCAAACTCCTTCTCCCTACCCATCACCGGCATAGCCGCCTTCAAATTCACGTTGCTCACATACCCGGCGCCATAAGTCTGCCCCAAAACGCCGTTCACTCCGCCGCTCAACTCGAAAAACTTAAACCCTACGTCCAAATGTGCAAATGAATCCCCTTCATCAATTCCATAGCTATGAACCCTCGAGTCCTCTTCTGTTATTGGCACCACCTTGGCTGTGATTCTGAACAGCCCTTTGGCTTCCACCATCACGTGGTTGGCTGCACCGAGCCGGACGATGACGATGGTAGGGTTTTCGGTAGGGTGTTGCCATTGGCTGCCTTCAGATTCAGGGAGAGCCACCGGGACGTCGTCGAGGGCAATTGTGAGGCGGTCGATGGAATCGTCCCATACGGCGGTTTTTTGCGCGGCGATTAAGAGCCGGTGAGTGTTGAAGAGGATACCGAGGGATTGGACCCAAGTGAAGTCTCGTGTTAAGGACGGGTTTCGTTTTCCGATGAAATGGGCGTTGATGTGGAGATTGGGATCGGAGACAAGACAGAAATCTTTGTCTTTTTGGCCGTGGAAGTAGAAGGTTATGCCGTCGCCGCCGATGAAACGTGGGTCTTGGCATACTGCTCCTGGTCTGTCGCAATCTGTCAATTGCAATCCAAAATTAAGAATTTCAAATCTTAAAATATTTTAAAAGTTATTGGGAAAAAAAAAATTAAATCTAAAAGTTCGGATATTTTAAGGTGGGTGTTTGGGTGATGATAGTATGCTTACGGCAGACGGGTTTGCAAGTGACGCAATCAACTTGACATCCATTAGGGCAAGCGCTGGGACATGTGTGGATCATGTTGTAACATTGAGGGTAATTTGCGTTTTTGCATCTTACTCTCTTGGCTGCGCCGGCTGAGGAAGATGGTGGAGGTGTTGATGGAGGGTTGGGATTCCCCGGAGGATAGGAATGCGTCGGAGGTGTCGATGGAGTAGATGGGGTTGGAGGGTTGGGGCTCGTCGGGGGTGTTGATGGAGGGTTGGGATTTTCCGGTGGGTTGGAATGTGGCGGAGGGTTAGGGTTTGACGGAGGGTTTTGATTCCCGGGAGGATAGGAATGCGTCGGAGGTGTTGACGGAGGGTTAGGGCTCGATGGAGTAGATGGTGTTGGAGGGTTGGGGCTCGTTGGAGGTGTTGATGGAGGGTTTTGATTCCCGGGAGGATAGGAATGCGTCGGGGGTGTTGACGGAGGGTTAGGGTTCGATGGAGTAGATGGTGTTGGAGGGTTGGGGCTCGTCGGAGGTGATGATGGAGGGTTTTGATTCTCGGGAGGATAGGAATGCGTTGGAGGTGTTGACGGAGGGTTAGGGCTCGCCGGAGGTGTCGATGGAGTAGATGGTGTTGGAGGATTAGGGCTTGTCGGAGGTGATGATGGAGGGTTTTGATTCTCCGGAGGATAGGAATGCGTTGGAGGTGTTGACGGAGGGGTAGGGTTTGTCGGAGGTGAAGGCGAAGGAGTTACCGGTGTCGGTGAAGGCAAGGGCGGGGAATATGAAGGAGTAGGTTCTGAAGGAGGAGGGCTTGGAGTTACGACCACCGGAGGAGGAGGCGAGTAATAATTATCCGACGGAGGAGACGGGGTAGCCGGAGTAGGATCATCCTCAGGCGGAGGACTAGCATCACCACCACAAATAGGCTTACAAGATGCACATTCCA
The DNA here is from genome assembly GCF_002738365.1 of Cucurbita moschata. Taxonomy (NCBI): domain Eukaryota; kingdom Viridiplantae; phylum Streptophyta; class Magnoliopsida; order Cucurbitales; family Cucurbitaceae; genus Cucurbita; species Cucurbita moschata. Next base: position 3,068,951 of record NW_019268533.1, read on the forward strand.
CAGTACATTGATCAGGGCAAAACTTAGGACAAACATGATCCAAATTATAACAATGCTTATACTTCTTAATCTTGCACGAAGCATGGCTCGGGTTCTTAGCGATCCCGGGCGGCGTCGCATCCGCCATCGCCATCACCATCACTGCCACAACAAGCGGCACAAGAACCCGAAACGTCGAATGAGAAGCCATTGGAGAACAAGAAGCAAAACAAAGGAAGTTGTTCACGAGATATGAGCATACCCAAAACCCATATCCAATTTATACACATAATTCTAAGCACCCACATGCCAAATCCTTGGAACTTCGCAACAATTTAGGTAAAAGCATCCAAAATTGTTGGCTTCTAAAATGAAAAAAGAGGCCTTTCCCACATCGTAGAAGCTTTGCCAAAGAAGAACAATCAAGATGAGAGTAACTTAAGGTAGAAGGTTGCTTTCTGGGAAATTATTCAATTGAATTTCAACTATATAGCTTGGAAATAAAGTGAGAAATTTGAATAATTGGATATTGTTTATAGTTTCCATATGGTTTATTTAATTATAATTCATACATTCAACGAACAATTCAGGAGTTTATGACATGATTCCTTTTGATTATAGTCAACTTATAGAAAGTGATTCACTTTTTGTTGCGAGGAATGCAAGAATTATATAACTTCTTTCTTCATTAGTGATAAGTGGTGTGGTTTTTAAAAGTTACCACGCTCTGGCTCACCGCTAGCACATATTGTCCTCTTTGAACTTTTTCTTACTGACTTTCTCTCGAGGCTTTAAAACGTGCCTACTATGAAAAGACTTTCACACCCTTGGAAGGGATGTTTCGTTCTCCTCCTTAACCAATGTGGACTCTCACGAGGAATGAACCTCTTCTATTCGTTTATTTCTTAGTAAAACGTCTCGAATCAAAGATTTTCCTTCTTCAACTAAATTTTACGGTAGAGAATCAGTTTGAGTTTCGCAAAATATTGGTCTCTTAGTTTTCAAACTCATTGTTGTTAAGGGTGTACATTGAATTTGAAAATACAAAAACTCGAATCGACCCAACCCGAATCACAAGGATTGGGTTGGATTTTTTTTTTGGAATCGATTCGATTCGGTTCAATGGAAAAAATCGAGTTACCTTGATCCAAACCAAATATTAAAAAAAAAAAAAAAAAAATGTGTTATTTGTTAGATAAACATGATTATCCACAATGGTATGATATTGTCCACTTCGAGCATAAGTTCTCATAGCTTTGCATTGGACTTCTCGAAAAGGTCTCATGTCAATGGAAAGAGTATTCCTCGATTATAAACTCATGATCATTCCCTAAATTAGCCGATATGGGACTTTCATCCAACATTATTATCATATCTACTCGAGACAGAAGAGTTATTTCATCTCGACATGCAAAGGTCATTTTTTTCAACTCGATCTAATGGGTGCATAGATGCCTATAAAATTTTATTCTAGTAACATTTTGGTCTCTCTTTTTAGAAAGTATATATTTAAAAATGATATTCTCCCTCCTCTCTCTTCCTTTTCACTCCTCCATCCATGGCTACCGCGGGGGTGCCCTTCGTTTGCTGGAAAGGAAGAGCATCCCTTTCGTTTCCAGCAACAATAAGCAACCCGCCAAGGGGTTGGGCTTTGTTCTTTTGTGCTACGAACGAGCCTATATTGTTACTCAACAGATGTCATTTGCATATCATTTGTCCCGTCAATTCATGTGGAAGATATGGTAAATGATGTCACTTATAGGGGTACATTCAACCCGATAACCTGGACCAACCCAACCTAAACTATAAGAGTCGGATTGGGTTGGATTAGCATTTCGGTAGGGTTGGATTCATTTTTCTGAACCCGAACTGAATTGGTTTGGATTCAGTTCAGTGGGACAGAACTCTTGGATTAATACAAGACAAATAAAAATATATTAAGAATCACAATTTATATAATTTTTTTATTTTTTTTAATAGTCAGGACTCTTTCAGGGTCATGTATAAATAAGAATAATTTAATTAATTTTTTTTTATTATATACAATATCTCCAAACTAATCATTTCTATTGTTTATTTAATTTCATGATCTATCCTTATATTTTTTTTTTGTTACTTAACTAATTCTAAAAAAATATGGACACTGTTAAGTTTTTTTTAGAATAATAATAGATTGATTTGCATTTATGTGTAAACTTTTAATATATTTTATCTCGAATAATGGTAAATTGTGGATAACTAAAAACTTAAGAAAAATTTGACAACCCAACCCGAAAATGGAGGGTTGAGTTGGGTTGTGAAAAGTTTTGGCTTGGATTACTAATCCAAGCAACCCGAACTTTTGAATTGGGTAAAAAAAAATCGCTCAACTAAACCCAACCAGGACCATGTACACCCCTAATCACTTATGTCTTCCAACTTTTACACCAAGATTTAGTAGTTTTTCTTAATCGTCAATCGGAGCAAGTAGTTAAGACATTAATCACTATCCCAAATATCGATAGTTTGTCTCCCATCAGCTTCAACTCAAAAGAAAAACAAAACCTAAATTGTATCATCACAAGCCCAAGCCCAAACCTAATTTTATCTTGGAAAGGAATCAATCCACTCTTAGGGCTAGCGTCCTAGCGGCCCACCATAGTTCGTTGTAGTAACCCAAGCATTTCCACTAAGACATCAATCCACCTCTTTGAGAGCCAGCATCCTCGTTTGGACAATGTAGTTTTGTCTCCCATCATTTCCACACCATTATAAGAAATCAATCCACTCCTTGGGGGCCAATGTCCTCGCACTAGCTCATTGCTCAGTGCATCGCTCTTATACCATTTGTAATAGCCCAAGCCCTGTGGCATGCCTCTTATATCATTTGTAATAGAGCCAAGCCTACCACTAGTAGATATTGTACGCTTCGACCCGTTACATATCGTCATATGTCTCACAATTTTAAAACGTATCTTTTAGTAAAAGATCTCCATACCATTCTAAGGAATGATTCATTCTCTGCAACCGACGTAGGATCTCGCGTAAAGTTACCCGAACATAAATTTGATTTGAGAAAAAAAAAAAATAGTATACATTGGCTTTGTTTCCCTTTATTAAAGAAGATGTACAATATATTGTGCAGTTCTTAATATGTAAAAATAAAGAAGGAAGAACTGAACTTGTTTTGCGGATCAGTGGACAGATATGTGTGAGCAGCTAATAAAAAAATCCTCCTCAACTTCCATTCCCACGAAGCTCCATTAAAATCTCTCCCCCAAAACCTCTCCGCCACAACAATCTCTCCGCCATGAAAACCCCTTCCAACTCCCTTTCTCTCCTCCTCTTCTTCCTCTCTCTCTCCTCCCTTGTTCAATCTCTCACCTCCCCCTCCGATATCTCCGCCCTCAAGGCATTCAAATCCGCCGTCAAACCCTCCTCCATCACCCCTTGGTCCTGTTTAGCCTCCTGGAATTTCTCCGTCGATCCCTGTGCTCTCCCTCGCCGCACCTTCTTCTCCTGCGGCCTCCTTTGCAACTCCGCCGCCACTCGCATCACCCAACTTACCCTCGATCCCGCCGGCTACTCCGGCACCCTCTCTCCGCTCCTCTCTCGCCTCACTCAGCTGACCATTCTCGACATCTCTGATAATTCCTTCTCCGGCTTAATCCCCTCTGCAATTTTCTCTCTCCCCAATCTCCAAATCCTCACTCTCCGATCAAATTCCTTCACCGGATCCATTCCCCCTTCGATTTCCAACCTTAAATCCCTCGAATCGTTGGATTTCTCCCACAATTCCCTCGCCGGAAATCTCCCCAAATCTCTGCATTTCCTCTCTGTTTTAAGACGCCTCGATCTCAGCTTCAATCGACTCACTGGTTCCATTCCCAAACTCCCACCAAACTTGCTCGAATTGGCTTTAAAACGAAATTCAATTTCTGGGTATTTGGTTAAATCGTCCTTCTCCGACTCCACTCAGTTGGAGGTGATCGAACTCAGTGAGAACTCGCTCGCCGGAACCTTGCCGGCCTGGTTCTTCCTCCTCCCTTCCCTCCAGCAGATCAACCTGGCTAATAACAGCCTAACACGTCTCGAGATCTCCCCTGCCGCAGCCTCCGGCAGCGATCTTGTAGCCGTCGATTTGGGATTCAACAGAATTGAAGGGAACTTGCCGGTGAATTTCGCGAGCTATCCGGCGCTGTCATCGTTGTCGCTTCGGTACAATCGGCTACGTGGCGCGATCCCATTGGAGTTCAGTAAAAAGAAGACGATTAAGAGGTTGTACTTGGACGGGAACTTTTTGACTGGGAAACCGCCGGCGGCGTTCTTCACCAGCGGCGATGATCTGGTTTCCGGTAGCTTGGGGAATAATTGTCTGCAGGGATGTCCAGTGTCGTCTCAGCTGTGCGCTCCGTCGCAGAAACCGAACGCTGTTTGCAAGGAAGTGTACGGAAGCGGGAGGGGAAAAGGAAAACCGATGACCTGAAACCCGACATGTCGGTCAATGAATTAATTATATAGCTTTTTGTTTCTTTTTTTTATTATTATTTTTAGGATGAATCTCGAGGATTATGAATGTGAGTGTTAATTTAGTCACCAAAATTTTAAAATTACATTTAAATCAAATTATAAGGGTGTGGAAATGTAAAACCCTTAAGGTACCAGACAATATTTATTAATGGTGGGCTTTGACTATTACAAATGGTATCACGCAGATATTGACAATATCTATTAATGGTGGGCTTTGACTGTTACAAATGGTATCAGGCAGGTGTGCTAGCTAGGATGCTAGCCTTCTAAGAGAGGTGGATTGTGAGATCTCACATTGATTGGAAAGAGGAACGAAGTATTCCTTATAAGGGTGTGAAAATTTCTTCTCAGGAGACGCATTTTAAAATTGTGAGACTAACAAGAATACGTAAATAGCCAAAGTGAACAATATCTACTAGCAGTGGGCTTGTGGGCTTGGATTATTACAAATGGTATTAAAGTCAGACACCGGATAGTGTGCCAGTGAGGACCCTAACCCTCAAAGAGGGTGGATTGTCAGATCCCACATCGTGTGCTAGTGAGGACTCTAACCCTCAAAGGGGGTGGATTGTCAGATCCCACATAGTATGCCAGTGAAAACTTTAGCTGACTCTAGCCCACAAAGGGATGGATTGTCAGATCCCACATAGTGCGCTAGTGAGGACTCTAGCCCTCAAAGGGGGTGGATTGTCAGATCCCACGTTAGTTAGAGAGGAGAACGAAACATTTTTTATAAGGGTGTGAAAATATCTCCTTATTAGACGCATTTTAAAATTGTGACGCTAGACGACAATACTTAACAAGACAAAACAGAGAATACCTATTATTGGTGGGCTTGAGCTATTACAAACCTCTAGTGATTGAAAGCTCCTTTCCCTAGTGAAATATGTCAGAAGGGACTTGACTTACCTCGACGACGGTGAAGCACAATGTCTTCATAATCGAGCTCAAAGTTCATCAGATTTTCGTTAATAGTTCAAGGACCATTTAAAATTATTATTCAAAGCTCGAGTCGAAACTAACTTAAACGAAGATAAAAGTGCATTTTTTGACCTAATAATAATAATAATAAATTTAATTTGAAGTAATATAAAATAGGATAAACAAGTAGTGTAATGGTGATGTGCACCACCACGAATGTGAATGATGGAAAGAAAGTGGGGTTGAAGAAGGGGTGTGAACACGCGCCATTGGACGAGAGTGGTGGTAGAAATGATTAGCTTCGCTTTTTTTAATGGCTTTGGGTACTTCACTACTGTCGGTCACAATGTCAGTCTTCACAAGACTTTTACTCCCGATGTGGGAGATCCATCCAATTCAAATATTGCATAATTTAATCGATAAATTTTTATTTAAACAAAAAAAAAATTATATATATTAGTTAAATAGGATAGAGATTTAAAATTTTAAAAATGATAGTGGTAGAGTATTATATTTATATTTTTGTTTATGAAATATTATTAAATTTATTTAGAATTTTAAAAATATAAAAAATTAGGAAATAATTAAAAAATTAATTAATTTTCACATAAAATTAAAAGATTTTTTTTGTTTTTAATCTAAAATAACTAAAAAAGATTCGAGAAAATAAGTAAATAAATAAATTTAACTTTTTAAAAAGATGGAATACTCCAGCTGGAGCTTCGAATATATTTCTTTATGAAAGGCTTAAAGTTTAAGGAAGTAATTAAGTTGAATAATAAATTCATAATTTTTTTAAATTGTGGGTAAGAAATGTAATTAATTATATTATTAAACCATTTAATTAATTTAATTATATGACACAACACCTCGTGTGTAGTAGTTTTCTATCTAAGACAAAAAAAATTATCTCCAATTTCAATAAATAACTCTCAATAATCTTATCAATAGTTTTCTCGTAATGGTTAGTAGCTTGACAAAAGTTAAGAGGTCTTTTATATTAATTCCATTCTAATTTAATAAAGCATGCACTGACTATACACGTGTAATGCATCAAAGTGACTCGAGTATTTACATAAACTATAAACATCGAACTAGTTCGATAATAGGCTTCCAAACAATCCAAATATATGAATAAAACATAATTTAAAACTACCTAGATATATGCTAAACACAACAACAAAAATTTAGAAAGAAAGGTTTAAGTTGGTTACTTTCTTTGGTTGGTTGAGGGTGGATTTGTGACGATGTGCGAACAAGAGCTTGATGGGAGCTGATCATCAGAGGTTGAAGAACGGTTCGATGTCGACTGATGGGAGCTGACACGTACAGTATATTCGGGCCACTGCCTGTTGACTATGAGCGGCGGGCCGATTTGTACTATTGGAAGAACTTGGGTTTGGCCATGAAGTTCGGCCTAGGCTCTTTAAAAAAGGTCTCACTCTTTTTTTCTTTTTCTTTTTTAATTTAATCGGGTTGGGTCGAGTTGATTCTTTGTACACTGAACCTATATCCAACCTGAACCGAGTTGGGAATTAAAGATACAACTCAATCAAACTTGCAATACTACTAACCCAACCTTTCTAATATGGGTTAGCTCAATTTTGGTTCACTTACTACATGTATATATTAAATGTCCTAATCAGAGTTATGTCAATGTTATAGTAATCAATGGTCTATTAGCTAGATTGGTTAGAGCTCATATAGCTTAGTTGGTTAAAGTGTTGTACACGAAGGTTGCAAGTTTGAAACCTTGCATGGGCCACAATTTTTTACGAGGATCAAACTTTAAGGTCTTGTACCAATTATCTAATCTATGTTCGAAATGTTGTGTTCAGAGTTACGTCTTTGTTTTATTAATCAATGACCTATTAACTCAGTTGGTTAGAGCGTCGCGTTAATAACGCGAAGGTCGCAGGTTAGAAACCTGTATGGGCCACAATTTCGTATGAGGATTAGACTTATGGATCTTGTATCTAAGCTCAAACTGCATGGGCCACTATTTCGTACTAGAGAGTGATACTTATGGGTCTTGTACAATTATCTAATCTAAACTAGGATTGAATGGTTTTTGTAATAAATGGCCTATTAGCGCAGTTGGTTAAAGTGTCGTGCTAATAACGCAAAGGTAGCAAGTTTGAAACATCTAATCTAAGCTTGGATTGCACGTTTCGAAAGTTATGCTTAGTTGTTCTATTAAATAATAATCAAGTGTCTATTAGCTAAGTTGGTTAGCGCTCAGAGTTATGTCAATGTTTTTGTAATCAATGACCTATTAGCTCAGTTGGTTAGAGCATCGTGCTAATAATGCGAAGGTCGCAGGTTTGAAACCTGCATGGGTCATTATTTTGTATGAAGATGATGCTTATGGGTCTTGTACCAATTGTGTAATCTAAGTTTGGATTGCACGGTCGGAATGTTAGTGCTTAGAGTTATGTCTTTGTTTTATTAAATAATCAATGGCTTAGTTGGTTAGAGTGTCGTGCTAATAACAGGTCGCAAGTTCAAAACATATAATCTAAGCTGGTCGCAGGTTCGAGCTTAGACAATTGGTTTGACAATTGTCTAATCTAAGCTTGAATTACATGAATTTCGTGTAATCCAACCTGCAACAATTGGTTAGAGCGTCATGCTAATTACGTGAAGGTTGTAGGTTCTAAACCTGCATGAGCCACTATTTTGTATGAAGATGATGCGGTCTTGTTCCAATTGTCTAATTGCGTTCAGAATGTTGTGCTAACTCAGTTGGTTAGCGCGCTCAGAGTTATGTCAATGTTTTTGTAAACAATGGCCTATTAGCTTAGTTAGTTAGAGCATTGTGCTAATAACGCGAAGGTCGCAGGTTCGAAACCTGCATGGCCCACCATTTTGTATGAGGACGATACGCACTCGCAGTTTCAAAACCTGCATGAGCCACTATTTTGTACGAAAGATGATGCGGTCTTGTACCAATTGTCTAATCTAAGCTTGGATTGCGTTCAGAATGTTGTGCTAACTCAGTTGGTTAGCGCGCTCAGAGTTATGTCAATGTTTTTGTAAACAATGGCCTATTAGCTCAGTTGGTTAGAGCGTCGTGCTAATAACGCGAAGGTCGTAGGTTCGAAACCTGCATGGGCCACCATTTTGTATGAGGACGATACGCACTTGCAGTTTCAAAACCTGCATGAGCCACTATTTTGTACGAAAGATGATGCGGTCTTGTACCAATTGTCTAATCTAAGCTTGGATTGCGTTCAAAATGTTGTGCTAACTCAGTTGGTTAGCGCGCTCAGAGTTATGTCAATGTTTTTGTAAACAATGGCCTATTAGCTCAGTTGGTTAGAGCGTCGTGCTAATAATGCGAAGGTCGCAGGTTCGAAACCTGCATGGGCCACCATTTTGTTACGAAGATGATGCGGTCTTGTACCAATTGTCTAATCTAAGCTTGGATTGCGAATGTTGTGCTAACTCGTTAGCGCGCTCAGAGTTATGTCAATGTTTTTGTAAACAATGGCCTATTAGCTCAGTTGGTTAGAGCGTTGTGCTAATAACGCGAAGGTCGCAGGTTCGAAACCTGCATGGGCCACCATTTTGGATGAGGACGATACGCACTCGCAGTTTCAAAACCTGCATGAGCCACTATTTTATACCAAGATGATGTGGTCTTGTACCAATTGTCTAATCTAAGCTTTGAGTTATGTCAATGTTTTTGTAAACAATGGCCTATTAGCTCACTTGGTTAGAGTGTTGTGCTAATAACACGATATGCTTATGGATCTTGTACCAATTAGATTCAATAATCAATAACGCAAAGGTCTAATACCAGCTACGAACATAATAATAGAAAAAGAAATTATATTATTTCAAAAGACACTAAACCTCAAGAATATACTACAACGATGTAGTGAAAAGCCTCAACAGTTTCTATGATTTTGATTTGATCTACTAAAAATACTCGTTGATAAAGTGGTATTTTAACATATATTCATCACCTCTTAATTAATTGGAGAACTCAAAGTATATTACTTGTAAAGTATATATAAAGCATCATGGAGAGTCTTTTATGATAATGTTGTTGCATAGCCAATCAAAACCCTCATACAGCCCTTGCCCAGAAGTTGCAGACGTACCTTGTATGTACCTTTAAAAAAGCAAATATATATATATAATATATTAATCTTCGTTTTTTAATTACAGATTTAGTCATTAACTTTAATTATATCTAATAAATTCTTCAAATTTAAAAAATATTTCATAAATTCTTAAACTTTTATGTATACTTTTAGTATAAACGATGTATACGACCAATCGAAAAAACTAGGATTTATTTATCTAATCCTAAAATACTATCATGCTAAAAATTCAAGATAAAAATGGAGGAAATACGTACAAAATTAAGCTAAGCTAAAGCTGAATTTTTTTTTTCTAAAATTGACGTTTGTAAAATATAATCTCAAAATAAATTAGACACAAAATTAAAAATTCAAATGGTACACAAAAGATTTAACCAAATTAAAACATTTTGAAGAATTTAAAAACGAAAAATATATTTAAAATTAAAAAACTTTTGGAAAAAAAAAATCAACAAAAAAAGTTTCCAACGAAAAAACATTCTTTTAACAAACAGAAAATTGTTGTAAACCATGATTTCAGAACAGATTCAAAAGTTCATATTCTTCCCAGATATTTTGCAACAGAACAAAAATAAGTTGCGTACCATCTTCTTTGAGAGAGGCTGTGGAGGCCAAGTTTAGTTGCAATTTCAGACACAGGCATTGATTGTGGAAGATCTTGCTTGTTAGCAAACACAAGCACAGCTACATTCCTTAGCTCTGGCTGTCATTTTCTTTTTCTTTTCGCATCTTAAAATCATCTCAACAAGCATAAGAATATACCTAAACATAGTGAAGGTTGAGTGCTATACCTCACTGAGAATGCGATGCAACTCATTCCTGGCTTCGCAGATTCTCCCTCTGTCACCGCTGTCCACAACATATACAAGTCCTTGTGTGTTCTGGAAGTAATGTCTCCATAATGGCCTTATCTGTTTGGTTCAAAACAACTTAAATATTTTGTTACCCACTCCAATAAATATAGTTTTATCACCAGAACTATCTAAATTTTATGGTACATTTTCACATTTAATTTGAAACCAAACCAAGATTCCATTCGGCCTATAAAATTTTTATTTATTTGAACTTAACCAAACATAAATAGGTTGATAATTCAACTCAAATGGCTCTTCTCACTGTAATAAGCAAAGCCTTCGGCCCCAAGATGAGATTCAAAGTTATTTTTACAACTAAAACTAATTGGAAATATATCTAGATAAGTTATCTTCACCTTATTTATTTTGTTAATTTCAAACCACTACAACAAACATCAAAGAAATATTTTTGCAGGGTTATTTGAAATGTTATGTTCTAGTTTTAGAACTTTCACAAGCATATGTTTTGACCATTATTGTTACAGTTTCATTAACATAAATTTTGAAGCAGATGTTCTTTAGTTTTTCAGATCGCAATCGAAGTAAAGTTTTAGCAGAAACAGAGTGAGAGGGTGTGATTTCAAACCTTATCTTGTCCTCCAACGTCCCAGACAGAGCAGCTAATGTTTTTGTATTCTAATGTTTCCACATTGAACCCTGGATCATAAAATGCAACTATAAAAAAAACTCTCCAACAATTATTTTGCAGAAGTGTTCTTTTCAATTTCACACACTCCAGGTTGATAGTAGTAGAATACTTGAAAAAAAAAATTAAAAACAAAAATTCTCAAGAAAACAATTAGTAGAAACAGTAATATTACAAATTGCTAGTAAACAAAACTATTTTGCACAAATAAAATAATTGAAAATTATTGTTATCAAAATTAAGTAATTATTAATATATAAAGGGTAAAATAAGGAAAATACTCCATAAAGTTGTAATATGTAGCTAAAGAATACAAACAAAAGTATATATTCTCCATTTTGTCCAAGACATGCACATTATCGAACCAAATTTCAAAAGAGAAAAAGCAGGATCAAAATTTTCTAATAAAACTATTTCTTGAAAATAATTTTAAGAAAAAACTAAATAATAACACGGGTTAATATCCATTTTATCTCAAAACAATTTATTTGTCAAAAAATGTGGGGAAATAAAGATGGGTTTTCAGAGTAAAATCCTATCCAGAATATATAAATAAATAAATGATCAGAGAGTATACCAATAGTTGGTACGGTCATAACAACTTCACCAAGTTTTAGTTTGTACAAAATGGTTGTCTTCCCCGATGCATCAAGACCGACCATCAGGATTCTCACTTCACGGTTCTGGAAGAGTCGCTTCCTCAACCTGGTTATCACTGCACCCATGCTGCAGTATACAAGGAATATAAAGAAGATGGCAAAATTTTCAGTGCAAGTGCACCAGATCTTAGTTCTGTGGGAGAAAGTAAGGCCAACTGAAAAAGACAAAGCCAAAGCATCAGTTTACAGGGAGATGGCATGAGAGATACCTTGTCTTCCAAGTGAATATTAGACCAAAAACTTCTACATGTAAAGGCTGAAAGAGAATTGATTCTTTGGGACAGAAGGCAATAAAGCTCTTTGTCTCTCCTTCAAGTATATTTGTTTGCCAGAGTGAATGAACTTACTTAGACTGATGGAGAAGCTTCTTCATATCTGAAAGGAATATATTGAACTACTTTAGAAAGCAATATAAAGCACTTATCTTCTACTGAAACACAAACTATGGCCCAGCTCTTTAAACGAAGACACGTGATATATTGATCTTGGGCAACAAAGGGTCTCCTCCAAGTAGCCATTGACTCATAATATTATGCACAAGAATGATGGCCTTTTCATTACAGGAAACCTGAAAACAGTCATTGACTCATTGATGTTGGTAGGAGACATTTTCGTGAAAGAAGTTTCTATTGGTTGCCCGTTGTTCGCACTCGAGCATATTACAACGATTGAAGATGAATATCAATGAAATCATCTTTTAGGATTACAAACTATACAGATAAAGTGTGAAAATAATCTAGATATGTTCAGTTTTTGGTAGCTGATTGGAAGATGAAAACTGCTGTCAGTATGCCAACCAGTGCGGTAACTGCCAAGGCCACACTAGGCAGAGGAGTCGTTACTCCAAAATTCTGCATCATGAAAACAGTGATTCTGGTGAGGTTTCAGTTAATTTAATGTGGTATCACCTGTGAAACTTATCTGGCATGACACTGGGAATTCCTCTAACTGGACAAAATAAACAAATGGGAAGATCAAACACAGTGCTAAAGAATTAAGCATATACAACGACTAGCCTAGAATAATAGATCAGGCCATAACAATCAGGCAGATGCCGCACATCCAATGACCAGCCTAGAACAATTCAATGGTCACTTTTATATCAAGCCAAAATCAGCGAGACAAGTGTCTGAGAATAAAAATGGCAGAGTGACGAAAAAAAAGCCATAGGAATACAATCTAGACACGTTTCAGGGGCCATCATTAGAGCAACCCAACACTTCAAACGGAATACTCAAAGTGGTACAAAGGATACTTTTGTATAAATAATCATGGAGAATATAATTTTTTGAACAGAATATGAGGCCTGATATCAATCTGCTGTGGAGCTAGTATCTTATTAGCTATAAACAATAAGAACTTCAGAATAAACTTGGCAAAATTCGAGCTTCCAAAAGCTAAAGAAATTCCTAAACAATTTCTATCAGCTATCAGAAATATAAGTAACGATGACCCATTTGCTGTAATTAGAAAGGCCATACCTCCAAAAGTCCCTTGCCTGTTGCTATTTCAACACTAATTGCAATTGCAAATCCAACCATCGCAAGCCGCCCAAGCCAAACATCCAGAATGTTACTCTCTTGGCTACTTTGCTCACATCGTATAGAAACAGAATTTGGTTTCACTGTATGTTTCTTTTGACCAGTTGGCTTGCTTAACACTAGGAACAAGAGTAACCATTAGCTGATACTTATAAAATCAAGTGGAATCTATTGCTTCCTTTGCCAAAATCTACGAAGAATTAAAAAATTGCAATTACCATACTATTTTTCAAATGGCTCCAGCTCCAATTTCCTAATAATCTAACAGTAACCATAAAACTCTCTAAGTCAGAATGAAAGTTGCATTAGATCACTTAGACTGGAACTTTTGCAATATTTCTTTCTTAACACCATATCCAGATTTTATTTAGATGTTAGGGCAGTTCAATGTTCATGGCCAGAATTCGTAATATACACCACTGTATACTTGAAATTGCAACTCCAACATAAAATTGAACTGAAGAACTCGTCAAATGATAGAAATCATCAAAAAATCAAGCAGAAACATTCGAACTAGACGAAAAATAGAAATAATAAGAATCAGTACCGAGTGGAGAGCCAGTAGCAAACGTCGTTCCAAGACGGTATGAATTCGGGAGGGAGCCTCTGGGAAGAGGAAAGACTTCTGGTGCTCTTCTTCTTGCGAAGGAAGTATCTGAAACATTGTTTTGGTTTATCAATCGTTTGGATATTATTCAACAATCACAGAACCGAAGAGACGGAGAAGCTGTGAGAGAGATAGAGTACCGCGTACGGCGAGAGAGAGGGAGGCCGAAGCATGAAGAGCCGCCATTTTAAGATCACGATTGACGCCGGAGAAATCCTGAGCTTTTTCCTGAAATTCCTTATCCCTTCTTCCTCAATGACCAAATACACGGATACCAGCGGTTGACGATGGCCGTTTTCTTCCGCATTTTGCTATTTGAGGAATGCCAAACTGCCACGTGTTTCACCTTTTTTTCATTTTTTCGAGTACACTCAATTAATAATACTTTCTAAGATATCTCATCTTCAAAAATTTCATTAATGTTCTCAAATTTTATTTTAGAAAAATTAAAAAATTCTTTAAAATAAAAAGTTAATATTGTGATGGGAATAGAACAAACGTCTATTTATAAGGCTGTTAAACCCGACTCGTTTTAAAGTCACACCATTTATAAGGGTGTAAACCAGTTTTAAAACCACACAATTTATAAGGTTTGCGTTTTAAAGCTTTCAGGGACAGCCCAAGGTGTGAAATCTTATCCTATCGCAACCCTTCAAGGACAACCCAAAGAGTGTCCCTAGGGTGTGAAACCTTCCCCTAGCAGACGCGTTTTAAACCCTTCAGAGACAACTCAAAGAGAACAACATCTACTAGCGGTAGGATTGGGCCATTACAAATATAGTACCATTAATATATTTAAATTTTTTTAATACTCTCGGTTTCTTACAATTAGTACCTTTATATTTTTTTAATATCCTCGGCTTCTTACTATTAGTACATTAAAACTTGTTTAGTACCCTCAATTTTTTGCCATTAGTATAGTCATTTGAACTTTTTTAGTACCCTCGATATCTTAACATTAGTACCTTCAAACTTTTTTAGTACCATCAATTTTTTTTTTTTTGAAGTACTCAATTGCTTTAAAATTATGTCAAAAAAAAAAAAAACTCATTCGGGTTAAGTTGACACTAATTCGTGGGTCACATTCTATTATCATTCACTTCATTACAACAACTGCCAAAGATACCACCAACCCATGTGAACCCCTCTAAATGTAAACACTCACAATAATCAAACAGGATAGCACGTACAATACATGACTTACAAAAGCACAAATAAGCCTTATTTAAATAAATGATAGTTCCAGCAAAGAAACCGAACCAGATTTATAAGACATGTTCGATAATCATTTAGTTTTTAGTTATAAACGGAGGCCGGTGCAGCAAAGTGGGTAAGATAGGCATCGGTCAGCATTTGACCAAGAATGACTCGAGATGTGTCGTGTGAGATAGATGTCGTGTTCTTCGAGTTCCAATCCCCCAAACAACAAAACAAAGCATCAGACAATCAGATAAGATTTATAAGCCGTTGTTCAATAACCATTTAGTTTATAGTTGTGAACCGAGACGAGGTATTTAGGTCGAGGGCTTCGATTTGAGTGGTGGAGCGAAGTGGGTGAGGTAGGCATCGGCCAGCATTTGACCAAGAATGACCTGAGCCTGTGTGGTGAGATGGAGGTTGTCTTCTTTAAGTTCCAATCCCTTTGCATCCACACACACCACATTCTCCACTCTCATTCCCAATTGAGCCTCCCTCACTCTTTCAATATACTTGACTCCTGATGCCAGTGCTACCTGTTTTAAGCAACAATATTTTTAGTCAAAATTTTCAAATCCATGTCCTCTCGATCTTCATCACTTCTTACTGTTAGACGAACACGACTCTCCACAATGGTATGATATTGTCCACTTTGAGCATAAGCTCTCGTGGCTTTGCTTTGGGCTTCCCCAAAAGGCCTCGTACCAATGGAGTTAGTATTCCTCACTTATAAACCCATGATCATTCTCTAAATTAGCCGATGTGGAACTTCCATCATCCAACACTTACAACATTTGTTCGAACTACCACTCGACTCCACTCGACCATAATCACCATTTAAGTTTTCAGAAGTACCATGGTTCGATCTTCGCTTTAAGACCTTGTGTAACTCAGAATCAACACGTCCTTGACTTTCACTTACCATAGCCAAAGTTAACCTTCTATCAATTTTTTTTTACGTCAAGCTTTAATGGACTCATAGAGTGAAAGAGACCCGTATTACTCACCGAACCATCGAACCACAGTTCGTTTCAAGAAAATTTTCTAATGTGGAAGTGCAGACAATAATGCAACCATTCAAAAAAACTACAAACTTAAAGCTCTGATATCACTTAATAGGAGAAAAAACATTTCAGTATTAACGTACGAATAAGTAAAAAAATAGCTGATAGATGAAAAGAAGACAACAAAAATAAGAAAATGAGAATTTACGTAAAGAACTTCAAAATCGAAGAAAAACTATGACCCACCAGAAAGGAACTCACTCCACACTGTGAAAATTTGTTCCAATCACGGAATTCTCTCCTGACTCTAATTACCTAAAAAAATCAAATCTTTATACCACTCACATAACTAGAATTAGTGCACTAGACCGAGATGAGTTGAAACTCAAGTCATATGCTCCTGCTATAGTATTTGGAGCTAGTCACTTTCTTGTACCTTTCAGCGGTGAGAATTCGCTTTTGGATAAATATTAGAAGAATCTCACCTTTAATATTAGAAGAACATTATTCGTACATTTGAGAAGTACAAAAAGTGATGAGCTTCACAACGAACTTATGACTTCGGTTTCAAATCACAATTAAAAATATTTTATGTGAGATCCCACAATCGCAATTAAAAATATTTTATGTGAGACCAGTTGAGAAAGAGCACGGTGGAAACCTCTCCTTAATAGATAAAGTTTTAAAAATTTTGAGGAGAAGCCCGAAAGAGAAAGTCCAACAATATCTACTCATTGTGCCCTGCGCCCAACAATATCTACTCACTAATATCTACTCACTGTGCCACTGTGCCCAACAATATCTTCTTCCTGTGTAACTGCGCCCAACAATATCTACTAACTGTGCCCTGAGCCCAACAATATCTACAAACTGTGCCCTGAGCCCAACAATATCTACAAACTGTGCCCTGAGCCCAACAATATCTACAAACTGTGCCCTGAGCCCAACAATATCTACAAACTGTGCCCTGAGCCCAACAATATCTACTAACTGTGCCCTGAGCCCAACAATATCTACTAACTGTGCCCTGAGCCCAGCCCAACAATATCTACTAACTATGCCCTGAGCCCACCAATATCTAATCACGGTGAAAGCCCACCAATATCTAATCACGGTGAAAGCCCACCAATATCTAATCACGGTGAATCGTAAAATTTTAAACTGAGATCAAAAATAGAATTTTTAATAATTTTCACATAGTAGAATTTTTTTTCAATGAGTTGTGATTTTTCTCCGTTTTGAAATTTTATATCCTAAATTTTTTTATTTCTTATCTTTGTTACTTCCTTTTAATTTTCAATTTTTTTCCTAAAGTAGGAGTGGGAGTTTTTTTTTTTTTTTTTTTTTTTTTANTAACTTGCACTTCGTTCCCAGAGCATGTAAGGTTGCATTACAGATAACCTGTTGACGCCGAAAAGATAACTGTCCTTCATGTTTTTCAGGGAACTTGAGAAAGAGATGGCAGCTCACAGCATACTTCAATACTGAATCTCCAAGCAATTCCAACCGCTCAAAGGAAAAACTCTCACAACTTCCAAGGGTTGTAAGTGCTTCCAAAATCTAATAAAGATGATAGATTCAGATTAATCATATAAAAACTGATCGAAGTCAGGTGCAGATCAACAAGAACATACCAAAGAGCTAGATATACAGAGGCTGTTCGAATGATAATTAATCTCCTTCCTAAGCTGGCTAGCTAACATCAACGATTCAAAACGGTGCATCAAAGATGGTAGCAAGTATGAAGACTTCAAAACCCCCTTTGGGACATCCATGCTAAGCACAAGTTCAGGAGGCATATGGACATGCATTTGTGGCTTTCTGAAAGCAGAGCCAGATTGCAACTTATCACTAGTAACACCTACATGACAATATAGATTTCTTAAAGATTAGGTTGTTCAATATATTGCAAAATTTATACAAAGTTTTTTTTTTTTTTTTTTTTTTTTCCTAATAAGGTTTCTAAATTCCAATATGAACATATTAATCAATAGTCAGAAAAATAAAATAAAATAAATGTAATAAAAATATCACCTGAATAATTGGGAGAGAAGGCAAGGCCAAATCCCGGCGCACATTAGCAACAAAAGCCTCCATATTCCCCTGGTACGCATCAGCATCATGTTCAGTAGAGGTGTCACTCTCTCCTTGAAACCACAGAATTGCCCTAATTTCCCCGCCGTCCTTCACGCTATGTCTCGCCCTCTTCACCATATCCTCATACAGCTTCTCTCCACGCGCCCACTCTTTGATGGCGGTGCCTCCAACAGCGCACGGCACCAGCGCCACCGTCCCTACTCGCTCTCTCACGCCGTTCGCGAACGCCATTCCTGGCCCCACTCCGCACGTCTTCTTCGTGTCGATGTCGGCGTGCAGTGGCTCATGCGCTACCTCCCAATGTAACTTCGCGATCAGACGGAATATCGACGGATGCGGCTGCGCTTCTGGTGGAACCACGCCGTCCCACCGGTGGAGCTTCTTTAAGACGCCGCCTCGCCCGGCCATGTTGCTCTGGCCAGAGAGGATGAAGATCTGCTTGTTTGGTGGTGGATTGGGAGGCGCATTTGTCTGGATCGGATCTAAATCGGTCGTCGCCGCCATGATCTGAATGATTGATGGCTGTAGCGGTGGTGGATTTTTATGCTTCCGTCGTGGTGATTGGCTGTTAGCGTGCGTCTTGGCCTTTTGTGAGCTCTTAAAAGGAAGCGGGCAGAGATTATACTATTTGACTTATAAAAACCGTTTGAACTAATATGGTTCACAATTCTAATAGATTTATTTTTAGGTTATTTTTTATTTAGTAATTAAAATTTCGTAAATATCAAACATTTATATATCTCAATATCATTAATATCAATTACAAATATCAAATATTTTATAAAGTTTTGTTATAGAACCCAATCTTTATAGTTTGGGTTGAGATGATTTGGGTTCGGTAGCTGAAAGTCATATAAACACCTTTAAAAGCTAGCTCGAAGTCGGTCAAAAACTCGCTCTTACTTCAAAGATCAAATGAAAAATTGGAAGCACGTTGTTGACTCTTTAAAGGAAGAAAAACATTATTTTTGAGGTGATCATAAATATTGAGTTTTTCTTCCCGGGCCATAAAAAATATATATATATATATATTTGAAAAAAAAATGTTTTAATATAAAATATAACACTATTTTTCTATTTTAATGAAAAATATCTTGTGACACGAGTAAATGAGTAAATGGTTCATAAAAGAATTGAAAGTTACTATTTATGGCAATAAAGTGCACTTTTGTTTTACGCAATGTGGAGATAGTCTTTACTCTTCAAGATGCGAGGAAAGAGTGTCGTGACCATGTTGCATGGAATACTGAGAATGACAAAACATGCTAGAATGACTCGTATTGGTATGTGGGAATAGTTTTTACTCTTTAAGATGAGTGAGTATCGTGACCATGTTGCATGCAACTCTTAGGTGCCCATTTGATCCTCGATTGACCTAAATGCATGTGACTTCAAAGTTGCTTGTTGAAACTCGCGATGCAGCTCCCTCTTCTCATGTTGTGGCCCGAGGCCAATCTAACCCCAACTGAACTTATCAATGATGCCATTGACACCATCGCAGCTTCAATCTTGCTTATACATTCAATTGACTCTTCTCTTTATGCGTTAGGTGATGCACTATCCTTCTTAATCACATCATACTACTTCTTTCGTTGAGACGAGTGACACTACTAGATTGGTTTTGCCATATTCTTTCATTTATTATTATTATGATTTTGAGTTCAACAATTTGCATAATGGTAGATTCGAGCCTCTAACCTTTTGTGAGACCTAATATTTAAATTATTAAAGTTTATTCTTAAAAAAAAAAAAAAATATATATATATATATATATATATATATATATATATATAAAAATTGATAATTAGAACTCATCCCCAAAATCCAGAAATTCGCCTTCAGTAACATCCACTGTAGGCTCTCTGCCTGCAGCGCTATCGAAGGTTTATTCGATCATCAATAATGCAGTCGCTACTCTCGCCGGTCGGTCGCGGCGGTCCATTCCCGGTCGCCGCAGTTTATACATCAGAGTTACACCTCAGCTGTTTCAATCGTCGACCTTTCTCTGTCCGATACGCATCCAATCTCAAATCTCCTCCTAATTCCCTCCCTTCATTTAGTGCAATTCGACCTCCTTCTTCTTTTTCGTTGTTGCTTTTGAAGAATTTTGGTACTCTGGAGCACAGAAGAGGACAGTTTTGCTCGGATACGTGCGCTTCTTCTAGTCCCATTTCGCCGACGGTTCCCCCAAACGATGAGGCTGAAAAGGCAAAACTGGCTCAGGTTCTCTTTCTTCTAATTCTTTTTGTTCTTTTTTACTAACGTTTTTGATATGACCAGGAAATGTAGTATTGAAACTTAGGCTGACCTTGCTTTAATTTCTTGGGTGAAACCCCAAAAGGATTTTAGATGAATCGTCTTGTTTACTAGTTTCTTGAAGTTCTGCTTTATCTAATTTGATTGACTCTGGACGTTTTCTTACATTCCTACGAAGAGTTTCGCTTTGTAACTTTTTATCTCCTTCCCGATAAACCAGAATAACGAAACAAATAAATCATATTTAAGCTAGGGTAGATTAGATATTGAGCACAAGCAATTCCGCATAAAAATTAAGCAACTAGAGCTAATGGAGATTCCTAAAAGAATGCATACAGAACCTTTGATACCGAAAAATGAAGGGGGAGTTACAAGGGGAGCCTGTTATTCTCCTTTGTGATGCAATGCACAACTTCATTGCAGGTAAGGTGGTGGATGAGCTTCATTTAATCCAATCTGGAACAGATGAGTATGGGACTCCACTGGGTTTAGATTATGCAATTAAGGGAAAAGAGTTTGCCTGAGAGTTCCACTCCAAATCTGGAGGAAATCGAGGATTATCTTCTTTTTGAGGTAGGTAAGTCTAATATTATAGTTGCAACCGTGGTTAAGCATTCGTGGAAGCCTGCAAATGAACTAAACGACTCAAGATGAGGTTATTAAGGGGAACAAAGATGGTTGTTCTAGAAGGGGTTCCTTTCCTAAGCCATTCCCTAGTTTCACTAAAAGCTATGGTTAAGGATTTCGTAACGGGGTTGGGATTGTTACTAGAATGATGATGATCGTATCTCAAGGGAAGAACCAATCCCATCCTAGCTAAGTTACAAGTGCTTAATGAGTCTGAAAAGTCGTTCGCCATGCCTCTGAGTTTACCCACTATCAACAGGTATGATCGTGTAGTAATCTTAATGACACCTCCTCCAAGTCTAGAAGAACAAGATTGAGTGGTGGTGGGGAAATTCTAGCTGGCAACATAATTGAGCCGAACGACACTCTCTATTCTAGTCCTCTATTTTTGGTAAAAATGAAGAGATGTCTGCAACTTACTGTAGACTTTAAAGCACTGAACCTTGAGGTTGTCCTTAATAACTCTCATTCACTCGTAGTGGTTTTTAACCTAACCCTTTTGATATGTTTAAGTAATGAGATTACTTCTCGTCCTTTCAATCATTTAGGTTTTCCTTTAGTAATAACTTTGTGTCTCCTTTTGGAATCCAGCGATTGAAAAGATTCAAAAGTTTCTTGCTTCTTTTAAACGGAAAAAAAAAAAAAAAAAAAAAAAAAAAAAAATCTGAAAAGGTGAGAGAGGTACTCTCATTTAGTTGGTTCTGAGTGGGATCCCAATTTATTTCGTGTCCCGTTTTAAGATCTTCCCTTTGGTGGGTTCTAGGATCAAGAAGATATTAAGAGATTTCTTGTGGGAAGGGATCCAAGAAAGGTGGAGACTTTCATCTTGTTGGATGGGAGATTATGTCCAAGCCAATTTCTTTAGGAGGATTAGGGATAGGAAATCTGAATCTTTGGGAAAAGGCCTTGCTTAAAAGGCTTTGGCGCTTCCCTTTGGAAGTCCACGCTTTATGGGATAGGATCATTGTGACCATGCATTGGCTTCTACCTTCTAATTGGGTCTCTAATCCTAGGATCAAAGGAACTTTTGGGAATACGTGGAGATCGATTGCTATGGGATACACAAAATTCTCAAGCTTTCATTGTCGGGGATAGATTGTCAATTTTCTTCTGGGAGGATTTCTGGCTGTGGGATAGTCCCCATTGCTGCTGCTTTCTTTATCATCATTGCTTGCAAGTTTTCATCTTCTGTAAAGGAAGCCTCTTCTTAACTTTTATATGGTAGTGTGATAAGAGTGGAAAGGCGCCAGTGCATTTAACGTATTTAGGGCGAATTAGCGTTAGTCTAAGTAGGGAAGGTGGAGTGACTTTGTACAGGAGAAGAGATTACTTGAGCAGAGAGCAGGTGAGAAAGTGATGGAACTGTGAGTATGCAAATGTGTAAACGTGAGCTCCAAAGGAGGTTCCAAATTGGGCCTTATCTCCCTCAGATTACTACTGCCTTTCATTGAAGCACAAGGAAGCGCTAGGCCACTTTTTCCTCCATTGTTCTTATACCTTTAACGGTTGGATGTGTTGGTTCAGGGAGTTTCAGTTATCATTTTGTTTACTTAATAACCGCATAGAGGATTGGTTGTTTACTTGTTTGGATGTTTGACAGGTAGCTCTCTCAAAAACAAAGCAAGGATTTTGGGGAACTGTGCTATTAGAGCCTTTGTCTGGATCTTATGGAAAGAAAGAAACCAGAGATCGTTTGAAAACAAGGGTGTTAGAGAGAGTTTTTCTTTTTGTTATTCTTAGGAATGTACAGTGTACGGCTTCATGGTGGTGTTTAAATCACAAAAAATTCTTTTGTAATTGTAGCTCCACGCAGCTAGAGCTAGACAAATGGGGTGTACATTTATGGAAAAAATATAAACAGTTAAGAAGAGGGGACACAAATAACAAGCATCACTGAGAATATCATCGAATTTTGGATTCGATTCCGTTGTCTTATATATATATATTATGAAACGGGAAGCCATGGTGGGATAATATGAAGCTTGAATTTTGTTCAAAACTGTCTCACTGCATAACCTCTTCAATTCCAAAATTGGACAGGTTGTTTAGTTCTTTCAAATTTTTCTTTATTATGATTTCTCGTGATTTTTCTTGAGAGGTTCCTAGACTGCATCACTATCATTATTGCTATCAATACTGAACTAAGTTGCTTTGATGGTTTAGGTGGCAAAGAGATTAGAGAAGACATCGAGGTATTTCAAGAGGTTGGGTAATCTCGGATTTTGGGGACAGTTGGTGTGCACGATTGTCGCTGCTGTTATTCTTTCATTCTCTGTTGTCGTCACCGGGAAAATTACATCACCTGCCACTTTTTATGCTACTGCTGGTGGTATTGTGGCAGCTTTCATTTCTGTATTTTGGTCCTTCGGGTACATTCGGCTTTCTGATAAACTTCAACGGACTGCAAATCAACCCTCCAAGGTATTATAATTTCTGTCTCCGTGTTTTCTGATTGCTCGAGAAACTGGAACGTCAAGAAACGATTTATTTGTTCCTTCAGCCTTCTAAACCACAGAACCAAGTCATCCAATTTAATCTGGCAATAAATAGGATTTCTTTGCTATAAAAGAATAGATTTGTCATGAGATTTATCTATTTGAAAATGAGAAAGATAACCTGTACACCACCTCTTGGAATACAATAGGTTATATATCCCAGCTTTTGGCATGCTTCCTTCTTTCCCCCATTTATTTTTGCAAAACTACCTCCAATAGACTATTTTAGCTGCTAAATACGAGCTTGTGCAAAATAAAGTAGAATTTTGACTGAACTCATGCTTCCTCTTTTTATTTATTGATCCTAATTTCAGGCTCCTCCCCGAGCCGATGTCGTGAATAGCTTGAAAAATGGAATAGTAGTGAACCTACTGGGCATGGGTGCTGCCATTCTGGGGATGCAAGCGACCGTAGGATTGTTAGTTGCTAAGGCTCTTACTTCCTCAGCAATTCCATATTACCAGGGAGCCTCCCCTGGAAATAGCCCTGTTCTTGCTTTGGATGTATTCTTAGTACAGGTACGTTTTTTTTTTCCCTCCTCAATGGTTATTTTGTTGAAAAACATAAAGATCTTCAGATTTTGGATGTGAATATAATATTATATGCTGTATTGACTGCTGGAGCATATCAATCTACTTCTCCTGTAAGTATTGACAATCATGAGAGTATAAAGAATATGCGTTCTTCTGAAAGGAACAATAGGAGCCATGGCTGTTAGGATAGGTGAAGACTGGGAGAGACGCAAAACAGGAAAGCTGTGAGATCCCACGTTGGTTGAAGAAGGGGAACGAAACATTGTTTATAAGGATGTGGAAACCTCTTCCTAGTAGACGCGTTTTAAAACCTTGAGGGGAAGCCTAGAAGGGAAAGCTCAAAGAGGACAATATCTGCCAGCGATGGGCTTGGGCCGTTACAAATGGTATCAGATCTAGACACTAGGCGATTTGCAAGCGAGGAGGTTGAGCCTTGAAGGGGGTTGGACACGACGCGGTTTGCCAACAAGAACGCTGGGCTCCAAAGGGAGTGGATTGGGGGGTCCCACATCGATTGGAGAAGGGAATGAATGTTAGCGAGGACGTTGGTTCCTGAAGGGGAGTGGATTTGAGATCCCACATCGGTTGGAGAAGGGGAACGAAACATTCTTTATAAGGATGCGGAAACCTCTCCCTAGTAGACGCGCTTTTTAAAACCTCGAGGGAAATTTCGGAAGGAAAAGTCCAAAGAGGACAATATCCGCTAGCAGGGGTATTGGGCCGTTACAAAAGCTCACTCGAGCCTATAATGAACCCAACTTGTATAAGGCATATCAAAATGTGCATTGATTCTGATGAGATAGCCGTGTGCCATTTCATGACTCCTTAACTTTCCTTCTTGCAGGCTTCTGCAAACACTATTCTCTCTCATTTCCTGGGGCTCGTTTTCTCGTTGGAGCTACTGCGCTCGGTGACATTGCCTGCTACTGAGAGTATTCCTATACCCCGAATAGCATAATCTCCACCGTCGCCCTTCTAGTTGGTTAGATTCGACATCAGAGGCGACACGATATGAATTGATCACGCTTTCAGTGTCCATTTTCAAGTATCGTTTGTATTTTTGTTGCGAGCGCCGCCGTTGGTAGGGAACTTGAATAGTTGCAGAGGTCCTTGAAGGTGTTTTCTGCGGATAGCTTCAATTGTATTAGAAGACTGTATCGGCCATGTCAAACTCTACTATCAAAATGTAGATTCAAATATGGTTCTTTGAGTTTTAATCTCTCTTCCATTTTAATATTTACTTTGTTTTTCTTTTTCTTTAATGAAAAATATTTACATGCTTGGAACTTCTACATCTAACCTATTACAAAATTTATTAAAATGTAATCACGTAATTTTAGTTTTTAGGGGTTTATTAAACATTTTAAATAATAATAAGGTTAGTGCTATATTCTTAAACTTGTTTTAATTTTTTTTTTAAAAATACCTTGGAATTAAAAAAAAATTAAAAAATACTTTAATTTTAGATTAAAAAAATTATTAATATTTTGTTTTAAAAAAAGAAAGAATTTAAAAAATAAGTACTTAATTTTCAAATTTTAGAAACTTTAAATTTATAATTACATTTTTTTTACACGCCTTTAAATTTATTTTTAACAAATTAAAAAAAATACACGTCGTTTATACCATATTTTAAAAATACTCATAAACTTTCATAAATGACATTAGAAATTTTGAAGATAATCTATAAGAAGTCTTTTCGTCTATAAATTGACAGTAACAAATTTTGTGAACCTTTTTTATAAAGGTAAAAGATGTCAACGGTACTTTAAAATTTTCATGGGTATTTTTTAAACCTCCTTCATATTAAAAATTTAGTATTTTTGAAATAAAGATTTCCATCCAAAATTGATGGTAATGATATTTTTCAAACTTATTTTGTAGTATTATTAAAAATTTTGAAAATTTAGAAATATATTTTTTTAGACCCGAAATAATGGCTACTTTTATTTTTTTTATCATTTTTTTAATTCAATAATACGGGCGTATATTAAGCTAATTATCTTTAGAATATAATAAAAAAAACATTTTATTTGATAAAAATGTTCAATTAATTAGATGACGAATAATGTACTTATTTTAAAGTATGCTTATAAACTTGGGCTAAAATCATTTTTAATGTAACATTTGAAGAGAGAGAGAGAGAGAGAGAGAGAGAGAGAGAGAGATAGATAATTTCCATCTTCCTCGCTCGCTTTCTGAAACTCGTCGACGGAGAAGAGAACAGATCGTCTGTTCGGAAAATTCGCAGATCTCATTGCAAAGAAGTGACTGCAGCAATTCAACTGTTGCAGGAGAAAGAAGGACGCGCAATTTGAAGCTATTAGAGATGTTGCCTACAGCTTCCAGAGGGCGTTCTTCGGCCTCTACATCTCGAGCTAATTCCATGTATCCACAGTACCTCCGTCGAATTGTCAAGGTTATCTCACTCCTTCATATTATGTTTACTCTCCATTTCTAGCAGATCCGCTCCATATGTTAATCAAACTGCTACTTTTCGCATCTAATTTGTAAACGATTCATCTTCACGGATATGGCTGATGAAGTCTGTATAAAATCATTTGATTTTGTATTATTGTTATTTGAGGAATTTGTGTGACTTTATTGTTTTTTTTTCTCCTTTCTCTCAGCGTAGACATTGGAACAGTGTTGTTATAGTTCGTTCTGAAATTTTGTTCTTATTTCGTATTTTAGTTGCGATTCTTCCTACCTGCTTCGTTTTGGTTAGATCATTTGTTGTTCCGTTATTGGTGATTTACTTTACGCTGTTCAAGCACTGTTTGATCCTTGATGTGTTGGGTGTGGTGCCACGTGGAGTCTTGGATCTTGTGAATCCAAGCAGTAATAGTTGGATAGTTCAGAGCTTGGTCGTGTTTGATGAGAACAAGTTTCAGTTGCCCTCTGGATTTGTAATGTAGTTTATTGCATCCTCAACATGCTTTAGCTAGTTCTGTTCTTTTGCAGTTCTTGAAATTTTGTCATATTTTTGGTTACAAATAAATTGTTGGAAATTGGCCACAAAATGAAGCTAATGTTCTTTCAATTTCCTTCTTATGTGATGTTGTTTGCTGGATGCCATTAATTTCATAAGTCATCACTTTATTTGGCTAATTGCAGTGGCAACAAATGGACATCGAATATACATTCTGGCAAATGCTTCATCTATGCACTTCACCAAAAGTTGTGTACGTATTGGTTCTTATTGGCTATTGTCACTCACTGACAGCTGTAGCGTACTCTGTTTCAAGTTTGTTTTTGCCCTTTTTTAATCGTTGCTATTTGGACTTTTGGTGGAATTTTCCTTTGGATGCAGCTATCAGCATACCAAGTATCACAAGCGTAAGTACATCTCCCATCAAAGAGTCCTGTTTTGTCTGTTTGTTTGTTTGTTTGTGCTGATTGTAATGGTGCTGAAGAACCCATAATTGTACTCACGATTTACGGTTATATGTAATCCAGTTTACAAGTTGTTTAGATATTTTCCAATATACACTTTTCCCTTTAACATTGTGTTGATTTCCTCTCATATTTAATCACTACCAACGTAGTATGCTACCAGGTGAAGAAAGTGAATTTTTGTCTAATCTCAAAACAATTTCTTTTTCTTGAAAGAATGCAGGGATTTATACTCAGATTGATACACATGTATTGGATTAGCATGTGTACTTCCAAGGGGAAGTTTAATTCTATTTTTTTTTTAAAAAATGTCTGAAGTCATTGGTGAAATAAGTGACGGAGACATCGGGGTGTATTGTTAAATTTTGGGAGACCGTTGCTTAGGCCTCTTATTACTCTTGCTTGTTAGGATTACCCTTTGGGTGAAGTTATCATCCATCCTAGAACACAAAATTAATGTCTAATTTATTCTAATGGTTAAATTACAAGTTTAGTCTCTAGACTTTCAGATCTACATCTATTTAGCCCCTGAACTCTCTAGTTGGAATGGAGTCAAAGATCTCTCCAACATTGTTATGAGGGAAACAAAATTGACTATATAGGCTATTACATGGGAGTCATATCTAGTGTAGTGTTTAAACCCAAGATCAATATCTTTTCTTTTTAAATGTGATTTTGTCACTATTTTATTTCATATGCACAAAAGTTTATGGGATGTCTATTTTCATCTGGAAATTACAAAAGAAAAAAAAAAGATCGGTTAGCAATTTTGTTTTACAGGCTTAAAGGGAGCAATATAACCTTTGAAAGAAAGGGTAGAAACCTTATTTATCTTTATGATCTTATCTTGTATACAGAAGCCACATAGAGTAAGCTACATAATTTTTTTGGAACTGTTTTTTATAACCTCCATTAGCCTTGGTGGTCTTCTTCCTTTTGTTATATTTCATGGCATTAATGAAGTTTGTTTCTCTTTCCAAAAGAAAAAAAAAAGTATCTTAACGATAGATGTAATATGTGTAGTATAAAAGCTTTTCATCTGTTAGAACTCAAATGAAAAGTTGTTTGCTATTTTCTTGTGTCAGAAACTAAGAATCAATGGGCACGTGATGATCCTGCTTTTGTTGTGATCTGCAGTCTTCTTTTGGCAATCGCAACTTTGGCTTACTGTGCTGCGTAAGTGTAGCCAATGCTTCTATGTAGTATCTCATCTCTTTGTTGGTTTATTTTTTAATGAAGCACACGTCCAGTAAAGTAGGTCATTTTCTAAATATTTGTGTGTCTGTTTGTTTGTGTGTGAGTGAGAGAATCTTGAGAAGGTGTACCAGCCTCTTCGTCTCTCCCACAAAGAACATATAGGCATACACTCGTACAAACACGAAAACAGGAGATAAATTGAAAGAAACATGTACACCTATACACTTTATGTGATAATTGTTTTCTTCTCTCTCGATTGGTTATAATGGGAGTTTTATTTATATATATTATTATAAGGTTGTCTATTAAAAAATTCAGCTAATTTATGCACTAGTTGTGTTTTCTGATTGTCAAATTTTGTTAATAATTTCAGGTATGATCATAGTGCAGCACATGCCACTTTTGTAGTTATTTCAGTACTGCTCTTCCATTTGCTAATAACTGGGGCGATTTTGGCTACTGGTTGTTGGTAAGCTATTTCCCTGCTGTGAGTGCATGTTGCTAAATCATTTTGCCAACAAATTATTTTTCTTTGTACCAAGAAATATTCATCAATTTGCTATAATCTCAAATGGATCTTACACTCTAGATACGATTATTTGTTCTCTTGGCTGTCTTGATTTGTACTTGGGACTTGACTCCTCTTAATTAGACGTGCCTTGTTTAAAGCTTCCTTGAGTTTAATTTCAGATATTTGTTTCTGCACTGAATGAAATAGGCACATATACAATATGAAAGAAAATTAGGAAACATTTTGGTGGATCATATCTTCTGGATAATGGTTGACATCAGCACTAAGGACAAGAGCCACTCTAATTTTTAGAATAGTAGATCTATAGTTTTCCTGTTATGTGTGTTGGGCATGAGTTAGGTGCGTTTCTTTATCAACTGAAGAGATGATGTAGCTTCAAACAAAGAATAGGAAATCTAGCTCTTTTCTTTTTTCCTTGCTGAGGTCCTCTGTATTCTGATGCAATTTCCTTTCAGATGTCTATGTAAAATTATGTTGAAGTCCCACGTGTAGTTCCTGTCCTTTAACAACCTGTTAATGCTGAATTATCATCACAGTTGACCTCTTGAGCATTTGTATGAAAATGTTTTTATTACATGCCGATATAATTTATAGTGATCAATTTCATCATTCAAATGTACTTTCAGGTTATTAACAAATTCTTACCTTCGGGAAGAGACACCGGGCAGTCATGTAGTTGAGCAACGGGTTGAATGGTAAGATCTTTAACTCTCAATTTTAGTTATACTCAGGATTGCTTATGGCTTATTTCAACTTCTGTTAAACATCAGTTTTTAGGACCAAATTATTTTGATGCAGCTTTTAGTTTTGTGTTACTAGTGGCCTTTAGGGTTTTAATATTCTATTATATTTACGCAATGTCTTCCCTTTGTTCCCTGAAAATTAGTGGATTGACATATGGTTTATTTGTTTGTTTACTTTTCACTGGTTCAAGGCTCTATGCATTTGATGTGCACTGCAATTCTTTCTTCCCAATGTTTGTTTTGCTTTACGGTGAGTATGATAATAGCTTTTGTTTATGTTTTGTTTTCAAGCATTTAATTGCGGCTCTGAAGTCCTGGTTTTGTTGCAGTGATCCATTATTTTATATCACCGCTTCTGGTGGCCCATGGCTTCATTCCGTTATTGCTATCAAATTTGCTTTTCATGATTGGGGCTTCGTATTACCACTACGTCAACTTTTTAGGTTATGATGGTAAGCAATATTTTCTTTCATGTTCCTATCAGATCTATATATTTTGTGTCGATTGCATAAATAATGTTATGGAATACTGAACCAGATAGGTCAGAGCCTTTTTCTTTTCATGGCTAGAACTTTTTGGTTCTTTTAGAAATTCTGTTAGGTGCCATTTAGGAAGTCATGCTTTGGATTTTATCTAAAGGTTATTGTATCTACAATATTGAGGTGAGAGAGATTAAGTGTGGTTTAGAATGGCTTCTGAGGACTTTTCTTTTTAAAGAAAATGATAAAACTTTGTAGAAGTACTTTTAGGAGAAGCATTAGTTAAGTGCTTGTGCCCTTTTTGAAGAGTAAAATACTTCTATAATCATATTTTCAAACACTTTACACATTTGAAAATGGACATTTTAACTATTAAAAGTACTTCCCACCAGAGAAATCGCCTCAAACTCGTTCGATAATCTAATGAGTGAAGGGCGCAGTTGAAGCGTGGGGTGGAGTTAGAAGACGGATTTTAATTCGACAAATGGCCTGTGAATGATTTGAGTGTAGGCTAAAACTTTTCAGTTTGCAATTGGTGGAGGTGAGAGGAAGTGCTTTTTCCCAACTTCTAGCTCTACTTAGTCCATAATGGACTCAGTTGAAAGTTTTGTTCAAATTATGTCATATATATTTGGTACGAGAGAAGGTGCATGATTTAGCTATTAATCAATGACACATGTGTTCTAATAAAACAATCCATAAACTGAGACCGTGTGCCCCAATGCAGTACTGCCATTTTTGGAGAAAACCACCGTCTTCCTCTATCCAATCGGTGTGGTCTTTGTCCTTACTCCGATCTGTAAGTCATAACGAAACCTCGAACTCCCATTTTCAGAGCTCTTGTGCTTCAATCACATCTCATTTCCCTTTTTTTGCCTGCAGTTATCCTGATTGGCTTCAACCCTTCAAGATATTTCATGAATATGTACTTTAGTCAGAACTTATAATCTCTCGATTTACGGATTCGACTACAGCTTACCTTGAGGCAGGAGGATTAATAGATCAATGATTTCATCCACGCAAGTCACTAATGACTGCATTTGTTTAGAAATGAGGAAGAGTCCGCGGTGGTTACAGCCTCAGTTGCTAATGAGTGATATCAGGAACTGTAGGGGGTAGGAACTTGGTATCTTGTGCTTTCACAGTTGCAAGTGAGGTGACGCGGCTGATTTTTTGATGAAATAGATCTGTTGAATATATTATAATGATTTTTACCTGATACACTTTGTTTGCAGTTTACATAAAATTCACACTTGAAACATTTATTTAGATCTCTTTCCAGTTGACAAGAAACAACCGTGTTCCCTTTGCCATCGCTCTGGGAAAAGGATGTCTTATGAAGTACGGATGACAAACAGGTAAATTAGTTACAGACATGACCCACCCCTAATTTTTTATGGAATATGATCATGTTTCAGAATTTTACTCAGTTTTAAATCACAAGGACAGGGAATGGTAAAAGAATCATTATTTTGTTAGATTTTGTTTGGTCTTATTTTGATTCTTACTGGAAATGGCTATTGGAATTGGAGTATTGCCCTTCACTCCTCTATATATTTACGATCGATCCATCGGGAACGGGGAAGTTTCAAGTTTGTGTTTATTTGGTCTATAAACTTGGATTTGAGGAAGAAGATGGCGAAGGGTGAAGCCTATGAATAAGGAGAATGTAGTGAAGATTTGGCAGAGATTTTAAACGGAGGCTAAATTAATACAAGTTCTTATAATTTTCAAATTTGTACCTCTACTTACAGATATTTTTAAATAAATTTTTTTTAAAGCGTATTATTAAAATTTTCTAAAATAAAATAAAATAAAATAAAGTTAGTATGGACAAGATTTTAAAAGTTCTTATAAACAAAATTTTATTAGTGTTTTTTAAACAAAATATTAATAATTTCTATCCAAAATTAACGATAAAGATATTCCAAAGTAATATTAAAAAAATTTTAAAAGTTCAAGAGAGGATTGGGAAGGATGCACCTCTAGTGTACCAGTTATGAGAGCAATATTGAAATTTTTTAGAAATATTTTTAGACGGGCACAAACTTTAATTTTGTATTAATTTAACCTAAAACTTATTAACATAATTTTCTCCAACTCCCTCGATTAATACCTGCTCTATCACGTGCAATCCATATACATCTTAACTAGTTGACATAGGCTCCTATGGAAAGTAGTTCCGTGCTATAATAAACGTGCATAAATTAGTTATTAGAATCAACTCGAGCATATAACTAGAATGATAAATATTCAATTCTCCTTTACACCGACTCGTTGAGCTCAAAAAATAAAAAATAAAATCACAGCTTAGATTTGGCAGTGCCTAGACAGTCATGGGATTACTCCTTGCTGGGAAGTTTTCCCTTCTTGCTTCATACCTTATAAAGGGATTCCGACCGAATACAGCAGAAGAACACAGCTATAATGAGTGGCATCGTGTACCTAATAACTTTGGTTAAACTTGCACTGTAGAGCGTTGAAGAATCAACAGCCCCAAATAACATGTTTAAAAGATTAAACATCCAGAAACAACCTCAAAAGTATTATTCTGATTGGACGAGAGAGTCATCCAGACTTCTTGAGGCAAAGAACGGGGCTG
The DNA here is from genome assembly GCF_002738365.1 of Cucurbita moschata. Taxonomy (NCBI): domain Eukaryota; kingdom Viridiplantae; phylum Streptophyta; class Magnoliopsida; order Cucurbitales; family Cucurbitaceae; genus Cucurbita; species Cucurbita moschata. Next base: position 3,101,937 of record NW_019268533.1, read on the forward strand.
GCTAAAGAGAATAGATTCTCGATGATGACAATGGATCCTATGCTAAGTGTATGTAAACTTTCAATTTTGTATCTAATAGATCGTGCTTCAGTATCACACGGCCTCTTTGGATTTACGAGGGCGAAGGAGCATCCAACCCAACTCAAGCCATCCCGTCCCTGAAGAGTCATAATCTAGATAACGATTTGCAGTGATCGGGTAAAAGCAATTGCTAAAGGTGAAAGGTTTGGGCAGGCAGGGTTTGTTGAAAGGATGAAGAAGTGGTTGGGCCAGAAAATTTGATGGCAAACTCTAATTATTTATGATATCCCAACTTCTTTGCATGTATGAAGGCAATGGAGCATCCAACTCCAGACGTTCCAATCTTGAGCAGTCATGATCTAGAGAATCATTATGCAGTGCGCAAGAAACATCTGGTAAAGTCAGTTGCTTACAATGAAGGTGTAGGCGAGGGCTGTTTTCTGCAATACTTCCACTTTCAAAGTCAAGACCAAAAGGAAGGGATTGTTTCTTTCCTTGATTCTTGTGGGAATTATGAGGAAATGGTTTCCAGTTTCTATGTGCTTGCCATCCATATTTGTAGTCTCCAACTATAGGCGTTCCTAATACCTCGGCACAATGGACACGAAGCTGCATTAGACACACACAAGACGAGGTATATTCAGCTAAAAATATGTAGAAAACGAGACTAGAACTTATCGTAATTGGAGCAATGGGGTTCGGGACGGTACCTGATGTTTTCTTCCAGTGAGGGGACACAACTCCAACCAAGTGTAACCTGCACAATTTCCTTGTAATAAATGAACATAATCTGATATTTACATGAAATTATTTTAAGATGGTTTGTTTAAAACTATTAATTCTCTTAATCAAAATAACCTAGTGCAAAGTGCTTTTTCCTTTACATGTGAAACATTCTTTCCTACGTGTGAGACATTCTTTCCAAAGTCAGGCAAGTAGAATTATATCCAACTACTTCAGCATTACGTATCGACATCAGCCTCACGGTTTTAACGCGTTTACTGTAGGAGGTTTCCACGACCTTACATGGAATGTTTCGTTTTTCTCTCCAACCGATGCGTGATCTCACAATCCACCCCCTTGCGGGCCCAACGTCCTCGCTGGCACACTGTCTGGTGTTTGGCTATGATACTATTTGTAATAGCCCAAAGCCCACCGCTAGTAGATATTGTCCGCTTTAGTCCGTTACGTATTGTCATCAGCCTCACGGTTTTAACGCGTCTACTAGTGAGAAGTTTCCACACTCTTATAAGGAATGGCTTCGTTTTCCTCTCCAACCGATTGGGATCTCACACCTACCCTCTTGATTATAAAAAGATCCTTCCCTTCCTAGTCAAACGATCAGATGCAAGCTTTGTTAGAAACAAGATCAAGCGATGATCTCATATGCATAATACAAACAACCCAAGTATTAAACTACGAAGCTCATTCTTTTTATGCATCTTCGTATGATGTTGATAGGCCTCTACCTCAATTTTATTTATCAACAATCTCAGAGGAAGATTCGACGGCTTCCCGGTCTCCCTCTATTCTCATAAGAGGACTCGATTTCAAAGAAATTAACAAAAATATATCTCCCCCACTGACTAAACAGCTTACATACTCCTCACTGCACCCTCATCCCCCTCCTAACTAACAACATTCATTAGGGCCCACACACACACTTTAATATTTCTCATGTATTAACTCCTTTCCTCACACGCTTAGATGTGTAAGCCTTTGTAATTGGGGGTCTACAGATATTCCAGTATGCCTTCACTATTCGGATTAAAAATATGTCTACTGCTTGGAAAATCATGTGAAACTTTAAATGCTTCATGTCAAAAGGGTGAAATGCAAACCATGATGAGATTTGATCACTTTATATGTAGTAATTGCGTGCTGAAAAGGCATAGATTCAGCATTATCAATGACCATAATTTGCTCAGATCTTCCATCGTCCAACACCATCTAAAATCATTAGAAGCAAACATAAATTTCAAGACAACATATAAGGAAAGAAACAGAAAAAAATCACAAAGAAACCAATGCAAGTGTATGGTTACTCAGTATAAGATAAGACTTCCAAGATAGTTGCTAGAAAGAAATCATACACAAACCTTTACTAGTGGGGCCGTAATCAATCCCTTTGTACGTCTCGGAGAACCAATTACAAGTGCCCAATACCTCTTTTGCAAAATCTTTTTCTCACTATCAACATGGTTCGCCTTCAACGCAATGAAAAAGTAAAATAATTTATCATGTCAGTTTGAGTGACAGCAATACTTTATTCACGTCTTTATCTCTATCAGATTTATGTTTCTTAAGAACAGTATAGGTACAGAGAAAAATACATGTTTCGATGCCCCGAGAGTTTTCTCACGGAAGATAGAATGAAGAACTGAAGTACTTGTGGAAGTCCTGCCCATTATCAAGATGCCACTGCTGTCCCTGTCAAGCCTGTGTACCTAGCAATAAGCAAAGCCCATATCTTTGTTTGTAACAAGATAACGATTTTCAAGTTCAAACTAGAAAGACAACCAGAGTCAAAGTTCATCATTTAAAGGTCAAGTTCAAACACCACTAATTAAACACCAAGCACAAAGTACAATACTTCTGACTGAATTCAACATAAAGAAGCAAAACTCAAAAGAATTGGGAAAAAAAATTGATGCTTATGGTTTTTATAACAAAATCTAATATTCGAAGAAAAACTTACTAGCCGAGGTGGCTCTGAGTAGTCATAACTTAAACAACTGGCAGCCAATTGATCTAAACTTCTTTTGACGCCAATACCACCCTGCATAAACATTTTATTTGCTAGAATTTCGTAAATTTGAAGACCATGACTACTCAAAACGATCAATCAATGGTACGAGTTGAATGCATACCTGTACGGGCAAGCCAGGAGGTTTATTGATAGCAAGTATAGCTGGATCCTGACACAATAAAAAAGCGTCACAAGCAGCAGAAGGAACTAACAGTTCTTAATTGCAACAATCGGGCAACAACATAGAGGGAAAAAACAGTGAAAAGTGAAAACCTTATATAAAACTAGACTATGAATGAATTTCTTTTCTTCTTTATTGCAACAATCCGGAGCTCTCTCTGTAGGAAATACTTGAACGGAGATGGGGAGACAAAGTTTATCACCTATGTTCAGAATGTCATTGGCTGCCACCTTGCAATAACTTTAAAATGTTAGTAACAAATTAAGGAAGTTTTCTTCCATGTGGAAAGCACGATTATAACCATCTTCAATGCATAGCAGCGTACATAATGAAATGTTCACAAAATCAGAATATAAACATAGCAATTAATATCAATCGAAGTAGACAAAATAACTGCTCACTCTTTTAAGTTGGTCTCGAGCTTCCAAATTACATTCAGAATTTTCAATCATAGAAGACCCTCGTCGAACCTGAAAGATATCAAAAGGAAAAGATTCATAAACTGAGTAACGTGCTAAAATTTAACAATGAACACGAAATCTGACAATGCTAATTACCACATTAACATTCAATTGCATGCATTAATGACATTTCGTGGTCTTATTTGATCTAGCTTGACTAATCATTCAATTGCAAGAATTTAACATAGGATTAAGTGAAATTGAGGATGAAACCTTTCTTAGTCGAAATAGCTTCTGCACAAGGCTCCTCGGCAGCTCCGGGCAGCAGCGGAACACCCATTTCAGGGCGGTGATTGCCGTGGTGGAAGTTTCTGCTTCGGCTTGAGCTCCTCCGTTCATTATGCGATTACCTAAAGCCGAGCCGTTTGCAGTCGCAGTAAATGGAGGCAACGTGAACCATCTATTGCTTCCCTTCTCATTTTTCTGTTCGGATACTGTTTCGGTGGCGATACTCAAGGCGTAGGTGGACTTCCGCTCACAAAAAATTGAGAAATGGAGGCTTTCGCCGCCGGGAGCGGCGGAAGATGGGAAAGAACGTCGGATAACAGAGCGACGTAGGACTGCCGGAAGCACCATGTCGGGGGCGTCAAAGGAGGAGGAAACGAACAAACCAAACAAGGGGTTTCATATTTAGACTGAAAACAAGAAAAATGGGCCGAAGATATATTGCCTACAAGGCCCATCTTGAAGTCACTGGGCCGAATGGCATAAATTTTTAGGCCCATATTGGAAGTGTGCTGGAAGAGAATAATTTAAAAGTTTGTCCCACATCGGAAAGCGTCGTTGAAGCGTGTACAATATGGCACTATAAAAGGAGCCCTCAACCAATATATTAAGCATACCTTTCTCGGCCTTTTGGCTAAGATCAAGTGTAGTATCTGTTCTTATCAGTTTAATATCTGATACGTGGGCCATCGGCCCACATGATATTAAATTAATTTTTTGTGGGCGAAGGCCCATCTCAGTAGCTTGCTGCTGGGGTCTTCGAGCGTCGCCCTTGTGTTGCACTACAGCATGGGCCAGGCGCGACCCTCCAAGCCCAGTTCAAATATTGTTTGACCCTTTAAAGTTAATATTTGTGATTGATGGTATTATAGAGGTATCTTAGTTACTACAATGTTACATTATACATAATAGATATGATGCAAGTATCTATACATAAACTCGAATGTATTCATTGGCCCGACTTCAGTTGAACGGTCTCGATCTCTGTGCGACCTGTCTTCTTAATAATTCGACTTGCAGTCTCTGTGCGACTTGTCGACTCTTGCACCGGGTTTTGTGTCTCTTTATGAACTCACTCAACTGGGTTTTGTATTTTTATGAACTCACTCCACGCCACCAACAACGATCAACGATGACAATATCTAGTATTAGTGGTGGATTTGGGCGGGTTTAGACTGGGTTAGGGGTGGTTTGGGTTTAGACCGGGTCTTGAGCAGTGGTTTAGATTGGGTCAAAGTGGGTCAAAGTAGGGTGCCTTCGAGAACGCGGATACAGGTGGTGCATGGCTATCGTCAGCTCGTGCCATAAGGTGTTGGGTTAAGTCCCGTAACGAGCGCAACCCTCGTGTTTAGTTGCCGACCGTTGAGGTGGGAACCCTGAGCAGACTGCCAGTGATAAGCCGAAGGAAGGTGAGGATGACGTGAAGTCATCATGCCCTTTATGCCCTGGGACTAGGTCAAAGTAGACAATATTAGTGGACCAGGGGTATGTCATCAAGTTACACTGGGCAGTGTGCCAACAAGTTACAAATAATATCAGAGCTAGACACCAAGCAGTGTGCCAGCAAGTTTCATCAAGTTACAAATAGTATTAGAGTCAGACATCGAGCGTTGACACTGGGCGGTGTGCCAGCAAGTTACAAATAATATCAGAGCTAGACACCAAGCAATGTGCCAGCAAGTTACAAATAGTATTAGAGTCAGACAGCAAACGGTGTGTTATGAGAACGCTGGACCCTCGTCAACGGGCGGTGTACCAGCAAGTTACAAATAGTATCAGAGCTAGACAACAAGCGGTGTGCCAATGAGAATGTTGGACCCCGTCAACAGGCGGTGTACCAGCAAGTTGCAAATAGTATCAGAGCTAGACAACAAGCAGTGTGTGAGTGAGAACATTAGACCTCAAGGGGGGTAAATTGTTAGATCCTACATCGGTTAGAAAGGAAAACAAAACATTTCTTATATAAGAGTGAAGAAACATCTCTCTAGTAAACGCGTTTGAAAACTGCAAAACTAAGGACGATACGTTAGTTCTTGAATCATGCCGTGCGTGGGTCAGGAAGTGAGGTACCCATTTGTGTTCATCTCGTCCGCCCATAGCCACACCCACAACAACTCCTTTCGTCTTGTCAACCTGTCTTCGGCTCAGCCACCTTTCATGCACGCTGCCCAACACTGTTCAGAAACAGTCCAAATATTTTCATTTATTTCAACCAAATAAAGTTTTATATACAAATTAATAACTGAATAACTTTATTAATATAATTCATAAATTTCAACTTTCATACCCATTATTTTTAGAATTTTATACATTTCTTTTATAATTTATTGAGCATAAGAAAAAAAAAATAATGAACTTATTAAAGAGTTAGATTAAGGCGTTTGAAAACTAATAGTTTAAGAATGATTTATTTTGGGTCCTAAATGGACTTTTATGCTGTACCGAATAGTTTATAATATATTATACTAAACATATTTTAATTTAAAAAAGAAATTATGTTATGTAATTTTACCATTAAATTTTTTTTACCATCTTTAGACATGATCCTAAAATTACTAGAAAAATACATTGTTGCAGAAAATGAAAAAGAAAACAAAGAACTGGTACGCTCGTAGTAATAAATTCATTCCTAGAGCTAAGAGAAAAGTCTATCCAATTAAACCTCCGACAAAGAAATATTCCATCATATTTTTTACCATTATTATTCGGTCACATATATTTAATACAAACGAACTACATCGTGCTCATTTAAATTGTGAATGAAGGAGAGAACGGGGACGGAGGACTACGACAAAAAAAATATATGCATTTAATTTTTTCAACCACGTACATTGTACTGTAATATTATGTTTTTTAGTTGAATTTGTTAATATTTTTTTTTTTATAGAAATTAGATTAAAAAATAAAAATGGTCAATTAAAAAGATTCTTTAAAATAAATATTTTTTAAAAAATAAAAATTATCCTGAGTGGCTTAAAAGATAAGGATGGAAATGGAAAAGACTTCTTTGTCCTCGTCCCATGAATATTTCTAGGCTTGAACCATTTATTTAAAAATATTGAAATCGAGTCGACAAGCTTTTCGTGGTAGGTCTCTACCTCGAAAAGAAGCTATTATCCTTTATTGCCTTCGTCCATATTAAAACGCGTTCTCCCAAGTTCTTTAGATTGTTTTATCCATTATCGATATATTTATAAATAAGAGAGTTTGATACAATAACAAGGATTATTCGATTCCATCTTTTGTAAATGACGGATTAAAATATTCATTTTTATATTGATACATCCGTTGCTATATCTATGAGTCGTTAATATTATAAAATCACATTAATTTTATGAATAAATTGATACTTTTATTATATAATAAAAAATAGTTGAAATATAAGAAACAAAAAAATTAATATTCTTATTTACTTCACCAGTGTAAAAATAATTACAAATTATTAATAAATAATTTATTGAAACAAATAAAAATTCTAAATTTTTATCTAAAATAAAATATATGTTTTATTAATTTGAAATAAATAAGAATATTAATTTTTATCTTAAATAAATATAAATTCTAAATTTTAAATATTTAAAAGGGTAGAAGCTAAAATGAATCTCAAATTGCAATAAATATTTTAACAAATATAAATATGAATTTTAGAATCATATTTCTTTAAAAAAATTGAAAATAAAACAACAAAAAAGAATACAAATATTATCAAATAATTTCTCTATATTTATAATATTAAAAGTATTTAGCCTATGATATTTTATGTTATATTTAATGATCCTATATTTTTTTAATATTTATTATTATGTCTAATAAAATTTTAAATTATAAAAAGAATTAAAGATTTTAATTCTTAGTCTTTTTTATTTTTTTATTTTATCAAAGCTAATAAAATTAATGGTGATTTGATTTTTAAAAATATAAAATAATTAAATTTATTCTACATAAAATCAAATTTTATATTTAATATAACATTAAACTTTCCATTTAAGTTAATACATACAAAATTAATAATTTAAATATTTGTTTACACAATAAAAAAAAATTTAAAAAGCTTTCAAAATTCAAAAACTTATTTACTCAAATATGCAAAATAATAATAATAATAAATAAATAAATATTTTAGAGATAACCTTCACCTAAAAAACAAAATTGGAATAAATTATCTAAAAAAGAGTTTTGCGATAATTAATTTTTTTTTTAATAAACTAATTTATTGTGTGCCAAAAAATGGCATATTAAAATAACATAAAATCTAATTGTCACTACGAACGCACAGGCTTGCCTGGGGCTTGATCACGTTACCTGATCGCTTCCTGATCTCGCCGACGAGCTCATCGATACGAGTCTCCGAGGAGCCGCCCTCCGCCGCCGCCTTCTCCGCCGCCGCCTTCCACTTCAAGGCGTTTTCCCGAAGCTCCTCCGCCTTAGGCCCAACAATGGCGTCCCTTAAACACTTCTCAAACTCATCTCTCAGAACCAATCTCTTCTCCATCGCGCCACGTGTCAGCCGGAGCCCAACCCCAAGCTGTTCCACCAAGAACTTAGCGTTAGTCACCTGATCTCCCCACTGCGGCAGCACCACCATAGGCACGCCGGAGCTCAGAGCTTCCACCGACGAGTTCCATCCACAGTGAGTAACAAAACAAGCAATGGAAGGATGACACAGAACCCTCTGCTGTGGACTCCATTTCACAATCTTAGCTCTCTCCCCTGCTTTCTCCAAAAACCCATCTGGAAGAACATGCGATTTCAGCCCCAAACAATCCGCCATGTCCTTCGGCAATGGCTTCATGACCCACAAGAATGAAAACCCAGAATTACAGAGCGCGTGAGCCATTTCCTCGACTTGGGTTTGGCTCAAATGAACAATGCTTCCAAACGAGATATAAACAACCGATTTCTCTGGCTTTGAATCAAGCCACTCGAAGCAGTCGTCCGCCTTCAGGAAATCGCCGGAGAGAGACCCTTTTTCGTCGGAGAGTTTTAGCGTCTGAAACAGAGGACCTATCGGAATAACAGAGCATATCGTCGAGATATGATCGATGACGTCTTTTTCAAGTTCCTCGAAAGTATCCATCAAAATACAAAATGGGACGGAGACGTTTCGAAATTGCTGCAAAATGGACCGACCAATGGCCTTATACTCGCCATATGGGTGCAAGAAGCTTGGGATTTCATCGTGTTTCAACAGAGGCAGAGAGGGTATTTCAACATCACAGAATGGATCAGATTCAGAAGGGAAATTCAGGGTTTTACGAGAAAAATGATAATAAATGGAGAAAACAGAGCAAGATTGAACCCAGAGAACAGAACAGGGGATTCCAAACTCATTAGCCACATCGCAAACCCACGGAACAAATGGGTTTCCTATGAGACAAGAAACCGGCCGATTCTCAGCGGCACGGTCTTTGAGCGTTTGCGACAGCGCCGCCTTGCCGGTGAGCTCGAGCTGCGGCAGATAAAGGTCCAAGTCTCTGCGTCGGAGGTCATCGTTCTCCCAGCCGTCGTTCCAAAAATGGAAGTCGATGAAACCGGCGCCAAAGGGGTAACGGTGGTCGGCGATGCTTCCGGCGTTTCTGAGGCTGTCGCCGAAGTCGAGGGTGGTGGAGATGGTGATGTGAAGGCCTTTGGAAGCGAGTTTTTTGCCGAGGCGGAGCGTGGGGTTGATGTGGCCTTGGCCGGGGAAGGTGACCATGAAGACATGGCAAGGGGGTTGGGTCTCGGCCGGCATATCTCTGAGCTTGAAAAATGATCAGTGGATGAGGTGAAGTGGAAGGCACCAGTGGTGCTTTATAACCAGTGTGTTCCACACCTACTCACTCCTACCAACCCTAACCGTGCCATACCGTTCAAGATTACATTAATAATTTTAAGAAAATAATATTATTATTTATAAATAAAATAAACATTTATTAATAAAAATATTATTTACGACATTTAACCCTATAAATTTCGCACGAGTGGACTCTTTTCGTACCCAATTTAGTAATTCTTATATGAGTTCTAACTCTCGAAAGATCCAAATGCAGCATAAAGTTATAAACATTTTAGATAATTCTACGTGCATAACAGCGATAAAGTCGGTATGTATGAAAGTGATTCAGATCTATTATTAAAAGTGATGCACGTCTCGATGAGAAACGAAAAAGATGTAGAACCTTAGACCTGATTTTAGTTCAAATGTAGCTATGTTCTAATACGAGGCTATAGAATAGTTATGGTAGAGTTTGATAATGCCTTAGTTTTCTATTTCTTATTCGGACTGTTTTAAGATAGTTAAAGAAAGGGTAAGTTTTTAATAAATAAGAACTTTATAGATTGAGTTAGTAAACCGTCCGCCCGAGTTTATTGTTAATTTTAAACTAAATGGGTTTCTGCACAAAATATGTGTATTATCATAACCTAAAGACTCGCTCAGAGATTCCATGTTCCAGACCCAAGAAACAAAGGGGTTTTCGACGAGACAAGGAAAAAAAATGTCACTTTGATGAGATTATTGTAAAATAAAAGGACTAAGTTGTTATTTACTAAAGATTTAGAACTAAATTGTATCAAACATAATGTCGGAGGGATAAATATTAAATTGTTATCTTAGTGATTAGTGAAAGTTTAGGGTCCATGTTTAACGATAGAGTTGTACAAGGGTTTTTGTCCCTCGCATTTTTTTTCTCTCTCATTCATGCTCGTCTTTGTTCCACCACAAAGCCAACCTAGATGTTGGCAGAAGATTCGTCGCCTTCGTCAAGACATGTAGGACGTAGTCATTGCCAAGATTTGTACATAGTGAGCATAAATTTAAGCTCGTGGGTCATCATATTGAACAAACAACATGTGCGATCCCCCTAGAGAGGGTTTATTATAAGGGTGTAAAAATCTGTCTCTAATAGACTCGTTTTAAAATCTTGAGAGAAAACCCAGAAGGGAAAGCCCAAAGAAGACAATATCTGCTAGCAGTGGGCTTAGACTGTTACAAATAGTATCAGAGCTAGACACCGGGTACTGTGCCAGCAAGGACGCAGGACCCCTAGGGAGAGGGTAGATTGTGAGATCCCACGTTAGATAGAGATGAGAACGAAGCATGATGAGGAAACTTTTTAAAATCTTGAGAGAAAACCCAGAAGGGAAAGCCTAAGGAAGACAATATCTGCTAGCAGTGAGCTTAGACTGTTACAAATAGTATCAGAGCTAGACACTAGGCATTGTGCCAGCAAGGACGCAGGACCCCTAGGGAGAGGGTGAATTGTGAGATCCAACATCAGTTAGAGATGAGAACGAAGCATGATGTGGAAACTTCTCCCTAATAGACGCGTTTTAAAACCGCGAGGCTAATGACAATACGTAACGGGCCAAAACGGACAATATCTACTAACAATGAACTTGAATGATATGGAAACTTCTCCCTAGTAGACGCGTTTTAAAACCGTCAGGCTAACGATAATACGTAACAAGCCAAAACGGACAATATCTACTAACGATGAACTTGAGCTAGTACACAACCGTTCTTTCATATTAGTTCGATAAATTTATATGAATATTTTATTTGAATGAGTGTTTATCATGTTGTTCAATATCTGAAAGGGAGTAGGTATGAGTTATGGCCACAAATGAGCCACATCCCATCGACCACTTTCATCATATGTTTCACACTTTTCTTCCTTTCAAATTTCTCCTTTATATAAGCAATCCCCATAACAAAGCATATTTCCAAAGTGTGTAAAAGCATTTTTACTCTCTTATATTATTTCGCATCGAATCACGTGTTGTTTTACCGTTTTGATCCATGTATTATCGACTTAAAAATTATTTTTACCGTCAGTATATATATATGAAATTTTTAGGATAATGTTTTAAAAAATTCTTGAATTAATTTTAAAAAGTTTTTATTGTTAGATCGTTCGATTACGGTTGTAGTTCAACAATTTCTAGTTTCTGTAATATTCGACGAATTTAATTCCTTTTTTTTTTTTTTTCGATTTTTATAATTTTTTAAAGTTTTTTTTTTTCTTTTTAAATAGAAATGAGAAGTTATATGGTTGAGGGTGGAGTGAGTCCCACATCGGCTAATTTAGTGAATAATTATGAGCATGATATGAAGCTTTTTGGGGCCTGCCTAAAATACCGTAATTTTTTATGAGATTTCCACACCCTTGAACCCACGGCTAGCTTTGGCTCATACTGCTGTCAGCCTCGCACTTGGGTGTTAGGGAGAGGTTTCCACAACCTTGAGCCCACCGAGGTTTTACACCCTTGAGCCTACCGCTAGCATTGTGAGGTATTATCAATCCGTACCTAAATAATTTTCATTTAGTGACATGTTGGGAAAAAGCAAAGCACAAAAAAAGATATTAATTCTAAGACGTCATTCATATGTCCAAACATAGAGACACCATTTTATCTCCACAAACACTTTTGTCTCTATACAAAAACACCTTTTTCTAGGCATTGAGGAGTTAAACTTAGATTTGTATACTCAATCCGTCGATTCGAGCCGTTCAACCGGCATAAAATGATTTAAAAGATTAATGGCTCCGTTCCATTTCTATAATTGTTAAAGAACACGAAAAATAAAAGAGAGAAGACTTAAAGAAAAATATGTATGGTAACACTCAGATGGTTAACTCCACATTGGTTAACATTACTCGTAACTCATTTTCTTGTCCTTGGTTTGGACCCTCAAAGTCCTATTGTGAGATCCCATATCGGTTAAAGAGTGGAACGAGGCATTTCTTACAAGAGTATAGAAACCTCTCTCTAGTAAATGTGTTTTAAAATCGTGAGACTGATGACAATATATAACGGGCCAAAACGGATAATATCTGCTAACAATAAACTTGAGTTGTCACGTGACAATCGAAGTGATGCTGCTCTTGAGGCTATAAGTTTGCCATTTGTTGGCATCATAGGGAACTTTGGATAAGATTTGACGTTTCTAATATATTTTTACCTTAATCACAAAAGGGTTCGTCTTGCTCTTTGTTTTTTCCATTTCTTTGTTTCTTGCTCTTGTCTTGATGCCTTCGGTTTCCCCACCTTTTTTTTTTTTTTTTGCA
>NW_019268533.1:3114895-3154777 GCF_002738365.1 Cucurbita moschata
TTTTTTTTTTTTTTTTGATATGTACAAAACTTCATTTTTTTTTTCATCCATCTTTATCTTCAATCGAACGCTTTGTTGTAGTTCATTCATTTGGAAAAAATCAGGAAACGGCGTTCCAAAAAAACGACGATTAATCAAAATTCATAGTCTTATCTTCCAAGCTACGTACTCAAATCAACTACGTGAGTGGTAGAGAGAAATTCAGTGATGCTCGTTTGTGTTTTATCTGGGTAACCTTATCGTTTTCCCTAATTTGATATAAACACGTGTGATCCGTGCTTATGCGTTATTAGGATGTTAACTGAACCCGTGTCTCGAAGTGAGCAGATTTGTTCGAAGGGTAGCTAAAGTGTGGCACTTGTTCGAGTAGAAAATTGTTAGATTTTTTGAATGACTTCAAATGTTCGAAAGTAAAAACACGAGAACTTATGTCGAGACGATTTAGGTGTGATTGTTGATGGGCTCTTTCTCGCTATATAAGTGCAATCCATCAATCATACCACCATCCAACATGACTTCCATGGATTCCCTCCCTCATGTCTTCCTCGTCAGCTTCCCCGGCCAAGGCCACATCAACCCCATGCTCCGCCTCGGCAAAAAACTAGCCGCCACCGGCCTTCTTGTCACGTTCTCCACCACCGCCAACGCCGGTCACAGAATGAAAAACGCCGGCAGCATCTCCGACGACCCAACGCCTCTTGGCAATGGCTTCCTCCGCTTTGAATTCTTCGACGACGGCCTCACCGACACCAGCCCCGCCATCTCCTTCGACCAATACATGCCGCAGCTCCGGCGACTAGGCGAAATTTCACTTCTCCAAATCTTGAAAAACCAAACCAAAGAAAACCGAACGGTCGCCTGCGTTATTGGCAACCCTTTTGTGCCTTGGGTGTGTGACGTGGCCGACCACCTCGGAATCTCCTCCGCCGTCTTATGGGTCCAATCATTGGCTGTCTTATCCATTTATTATCACCATTTTCATGGCTCTGTCCCCTTCCCATCTGAAACCCAACCAAATCTCGACGTTCAGCTGCCTTGTTTGCCACTTTTGAAGTACGATGAAATCCCGAGCTTCTTGCTTCCAAACGACATTTATCATACAATTGGGAAGACTATTTTGGATCAATTTTCGAACCTCTCGAACCCCTTTTGTATATTGATCGACACTTTCGAAGAGCTCGAGGCTGAGATCGTTGAATACATGTCGAAAATTTTTCCCATTAAGACGGTGGGGCCGTTGTTCAAGAATTGTAATGAAATCAAAACTAGTATTTCTGGTGATTGCTCGAGAATTGATGAATGTATGGAGTGGCTTGACTCGAAGCCAAAAGGGTCGGTGGTTTACGTGTCGTTTGGAAGCGTGGTGTATTTGAAACAAGAACAGGTTGATGAGATTGCTTATGGACTCTTGAATTCTGGGTTTTGTTTCTTGTGGGTTTTGAAACCTCCGGCTTCAAATCTCGAGGTCAAGCACCACGTTCTTCCCAAAGAGGTTAGCAAAATTTTTTCACTGTGGTATGATATTGTCAAACTGTTGAGGATGGTTGGAAGATGAGTCTCACGGTTGGCTAATTAAGGGGTTAAATAAGTAAGGAATACATTTTCATTGATATGAAGCGGAGCCAAAAGTAAAGTCATGAAAGCTTATGCTCAAGTGACAATATCATATCATTGTAGAAGATCGTGATTCTTAATATGGTATCAGAGTCATGTTCTTAGCTTAATCATTTCAATAGAATCCTCAAATGTCGAACAGAAAAGTTGGGGCCTGAAAAGTGTAGTCAAAATTGACGAAGTGTCGAACAAAGGGTGTACTTTGTTCGAGGGCTCCAATGGTCGTGATTCCTATCATGATATTAGAGCTATGCCCTTAACTTAATCATGTCAATAGAATTCTCAAATGTCGAACAAAAAAGTTGGGACCCTCGAAAGTGTAGTCAAAACTGACTCGAGTGTCGAAGAAAGGGTTTACTTTGTTTGAAGGCTCCAGAGAAAGGAGTCGAGCCTCGATTAAAAGGAGGTTGTTCGAGAGCTACATAGGCCTCAGAGGAGACTCTACGATATACTTTGTTTGAGGGGAGAATTGTTAGAGTCCCACCTGGGTTAATTAAGAGGTTAGTCATGAGTTCATAAGTAAAAAATACATCTCCATTGATACGAAGCATTTTGGAGAAGCTATAAGAGTTTATGCTGAAAGTGGACAATATAATATAATTGTGGAGAGTCGTGATTTCTAACGCCCTAAACCCAACAAAAATTAAACCAATATATTACCATGAATTCAATTTTTATTCATATTGTTTCTTGTTCTATTATAGTTCATGGAAGAGGCCGGCGAGAGAGGGAAGGTGGTTCAATGGAGTCCACAAGAACGAGTACTATCACACCCATCGGTGGCATGTTTCATGACGCATTGTGGATGGAACTCGTCCGTGGAGGCGATAAGCTCCGGCGTGCCGGTGGTGGCGTTTCCGCAATGGGGGGATCAGCTCACCAACGCCAAGTTTCTCGTCGATGTTTTCGGCGTCGGTCTCCGCCTGTCTCGTGGAGTCGGAGAAGACAGGGTAATCAAAAGAGATGAGATTGAGAAGTGCCTGAGAGAAGCCATGGAAGGACCCAAGGCGGTGGAGATAAAACAGAAGGCTGTGGAGCGGCAAATGGCGGCGGAGAAGGCGGTGGCTGAAGGTGGGTTCTCCGACAGAAATTTCAAACACTTCATTGATGAGATTAGGAAACGGTCTATTGGTTGTGGTGAGAGATTCCATGTCACTTGTCCCTCTACTACCTAGAAAATTACAAACGTTCAAGCATCATGTTTTTTTGGTTTTTTTTTTTGTTTTTAGTTTATATATATATATATATATATATATCGTTCAATTATGTTCATAATAACTATTCTCAATCTAAACATACATTGGCCAATATGATGCTTATTTAAATCGTATATCTTTATTTAAAAAAATTGTGGGGACGGCAAGATTTATATGAGTAAATAAGACCGTTAGTTAACACGTTTGAGTTTTAATACATATAAAGAAAAACATGTGAATTTGAGTTCTAATTTGGAGGATAAGCATTAACGAGACAAAAGAAACTTCCATCTTTGCCTTCAATGACATCAAAAAACGATCTATAAACCTTATTATGGTCATCCCTCATTAGTCCGCGGATTCCATTATCAAGAAGTATATCCACGGCTCCCCAACAAATTACCTAAATTCATAAGGATTTCGACCGCTATCCCCATACTCGATCCCTGCATGTGGAGGCCTTAGTCGACCACTACCAAAATGAAACTGGCTGATGATTTAAATCATTTTCGAGTTTGTAAAAAGTTCAAGAACTAATACATACATAAATACAACATTTAACTCCCCATACATCAGATTTACAATGAATAACATTAACCAGAACTCATTTTGTATTTTACAAACTACCTGACTTTCCCAAGGATTTCAAGAATTTGATCATAGGATCATACACATCTTCCTTCGCTTTCATGCTCAAAATGAAGTCAACATGGCCATAATTTTCAAGGTAAACCAATTCTGGTACCGACTTCAGCTCCTTGATCGTGTGCTGCAGATCTGTCCAATCCGACAACTCGTCGCTGCCCCCGTACGCCATCCACAGCGGCAAGGACTTAGGAATACGGCTGAGATCAAATGCAGGAGGCTTCCTTTGGCCATAGACTCTCAGATTCTTTAACAATCCATAGTCATACCTGGAAAAAGTACCCTTGCGGATCACTGGTAAAAGAAAAGGAAGGCAGCAGTTAAATCAGCTATATCGAACAGCCTCCCCATTCCCTCCAGGAGGAGAAAAACATTCAATTTCAGTGAGGATATTAGTGATGGTTTAGGATCGGTTTTTCTTTTAAGGAGAAGTTTTTGTTGAGAATTGATCATGGGTTTACAAGTAAAGAATACATTTCTATTAGTACGAAACCTATTGGGGAAACCCAAAGCAAAGTCATGAGAGCTTATGCTCAAAGTAGACAATATTATACCATCGTGGAGAGTTGTGATTTCTAATAGTTTTGTCAGTTCATTAATACGACAATGAACTACAAATTCTTGCTTAATTCTTCTTCTTTCAAATTCTAGAGTTTCAACAGATTTAACAACAGAAAAACTGATCCTAAATCATTAGTAATGTTCTCACTTTATTACAGTACGACAAAGATGACTCACGTTAGAAAACAGCTTGGGAATAATAACCGAAGTTCGGTGTCACGGCCCAAGCCCACCGCTAGCAGATATTGTTCTCTTTGGGCTTTCCCTTTCGGGCTTCCCCTCAAGGTTTTTAAAACGCGTCTGCTAGGGAGAGGTTTCCACCCTCTTATAAAGGGTGTTTTGTTCTCCTCCCCAACTGATGTGGGATCTCACATTTGGACATGTTGCGTTAAAGGAAATAAGAAGATTTTAAAACGTCAAGCAGAATTGGAGCTTTGATTTAAAGGAACAGGGGAAGGGTGGAAAGGGAAGGTATAGAAATTCAAGCAAGGATGGGAGGATCCTCGGGCTTTTATAAGGGGATGATGGTTCTGGAATTTCTTGAGCAGCTGGAGGGGTAGCTTGAATCAGAGACAAAGTTGATGAAAACTGAAAAGCGAGGGATTTATAGGAGATGAAAAGTCGCTCAGGAAAGAGATTAAAGAGCATATGGAAATCCCTTTATGGAGTAGTCTCACGGGAACACTAAAAGTAACTTCCCTAGAGAAGTCTCACAAAGTTTCACAATCAAATGTTTAAGGATTTATATTAGACTTCACAAGGGAACACTAAAAGTAACATCCCAACAGATATGCAAGTGAAAAACTTATAGATTCATCGAAATCATAGTATAATAGAACATGAAGCTAAAGAGGATACTGCAGAGCGTACTTTGGAAAAGATGGTGCAAGTTTTTTGCTGATGATGGATGAGGTTCGTATTCGAAAAATAAGTCGAACCGTGAGCCATTAAGGCAACAATTTTCACCTGCCACATTATAAGAAGGCCTTGTTAGGAAATCAAACGTCTGCAATTGAATAGATTGAACATTCAAACTTGATACTTTCCTATAAAGAACAGAGCAACATTTTGTAGTCTTTCCAATCAAAAACTCATTATCGAGTTTCTTTTCTAGTTATAACCCAAATTTTTTCGACTACAAGAAGAAACATGACAATCCTGACATCAATAATTATTGAATCATGCATTTTTTTAAGTACCATAATTGAAATTTTCTCATCCAAGGGCATTTAAATCCTGAAAAAGATAAATACTATATAGTATATAAAGTTAAGTTCAACAAAATGGATGAAAATACAGATATGCATGAGAGTAAAAAATGGAAGCTTAGCTAGACAATTAACTAAATAATCAAAAAGTAGCAAGAATTTCCTATCTGGATTGGAAGCCAAACAGAAGGAAAATAAGAAAAGAGAAAGAAACATGATGTGCTTTGCATTTAGAGAACCTGTTATTGAACTTAGAACATTGATGCAGTTAACGAGCCGATCACAAAGATCATCTAAAAGGACTGTTCCCCAATCGCTGAAGTAGGGTACAAAAGATAGACATTAGTGTTATGAATTATGCTGAAGCTAAAAATGCAACCAATTTCAAAATCAAAATTGGACAGCATAGGATGACAACCTTTTAAAGTTGAGTTCATGAAATCCCGCGGCAAGAATTATCTGCCGAGAAAAATATAGGAACAAGCTTATTACTAGTAATAATACATTTAACAATGCTAATTACACAATAACAAGCCAGGAATACCGTATCAAGATGTGTGTCAACCATTAGACGTACTAATGGAGCAGTGATATGCTCCAAGTACGATATGGGACTTAAAAGAGCAGCTGCTTCAACTTTCTCGGCTATGTCTGGCTGGGTAAGAGCAGCAAAAGACATAATTGTTCCCTGCGAAAAAAAGACAAAAACATCACAAAAGCAACGATAAAAAATTTCAGATAAAGAATGTTAGGAATCACGACTCTCCACAATGGTATGATATTGTCCACTTTGAGCATAAGCTCTCATGACTTTACTTTGGGCTTCCCCAAAAGGCCTCATACCAATGGAGACGTATTCCTTACTTATAAACCCTAGCCCAACTTGGGATCCCTCGCAACAATCCTCAACAAAGAATCTTATAAAAGAGGGTATATGAGACCTGTGAGTGCCCAACAACATAAAGTTTCCTCTTTGTCAATGAATTTATGTAGTCAATCATGCCTGCAAGATCATACAAAGCCAACTCTTCCCAACTCCAATCCCAAAACTCCTACAAGCAGAATATGCTAGAGTCAAAGACATAACCAGAAACTAAACATATTCAACTTATATTAAATTACTGTCAATATAGTGCAGAGGTTCGAGACAAAATAGGCTTTAGCAAATGAACACAGTTAGCATGAAACAAATGGTTCTTAAATATAATCTGTCATGTAACTGCAAAACTCCGAAAAAACTCACTCAAATTTGTTTGAA
Organism: Cucurbita moschata; assembly: GCF_002738365.1. NCBI lineage: Eukaryota > Viridiplantae > Streptophyta > Magnoliopsida > Cucurbitales > Cucurbitaceae > Cucurbita > Cucurbita moschata. The sequence continues at coordinate 3,121,378 of NW_019268533.1, forward strand.
CCTCCAAAATTAACTGTATGATACTCTCCACCTCAACACATTGATGAACACGTTGAGCACGGATGAGCAGCAGCATGTTTGTATGTTATATATCTTTCTAGATACACCCAATATACACATAACACAATGAAGAAATTTTCTATTAATATATTCTTACTCTGCATTTAATTAGCATCTTACCCGCCTTAGGCATATTATAATAAAGTAATCTATAAGTACCTTCTCATCCTCTGATAGGGATGTATGCCCATGACTCCACCGAGTTCCACGCACATTTCCTATCCACACATCAAATCCATTATCTGCAAGGATAAATCCTAAAGATTCTCTTGCAGAATTCAAAAACCATGCATCGCCACCCTGCACGAGCACCAGTTCAGGCAATGAAAGAAATAAAAAGCTAGTAGTTGGAACTCCTATCTGTAAGAATGATCCCAGTCTACAGATTATTCAAAATTCACAATCCATGTTTCAAAATGCTTTGAAATGTGCAGCAAACAGAAGGGAGAAGAATAACAAGGAAAAAAAAGAAAAAGAAAGACAGAAGTATAAGATACTTTCTTGGCTAAAAATTTTCCTGGAGCCTTTATGTCATTCATCTTACAATACCATTCTTTAAGTGAACTCGAAGGCATGTTTGAACAATTGGACTACAGAAGTTTTAAGGTTAATACTGACCTAAAAGAAAACCATAATTACTTTTTCTTGAAAACTAATCATTTTACTGGAATTTGTAGAAATGATGCAGTTTAAAATTTCAAAGAAACGAGATAAGTCTCAATCGTATAATCAAAATATCAGGCAACCTTGAAAACTTTCCAACTATCGCTGATAGGGTTGAACCATAAAGAGTAAAGTAATTTTACAAATACAGTTGCAAAACTGTAGGAAGACTCACCATGAACAGTCCATGGAGTAGCAAAATTGGAGGGCCCTTTTGCTTTTCCAAATCTCCATCGCATGAAGATACACGTTGAAGACCCAATAAAAATCCATCCTTCGTTTGTATCTAAGAAATTTATAACCAAATCACGTCCGTCAGTAATGCACAACCGTAATTAAGTACGCCACTAAAACCACAATTCATCATCCCAGTCTGCAATAATGAATAGCATTCCTCAGAATTCAAAAGAGTGATAAAAAGAAGATACTATTTAAAAATACATATGTATATGCAACGAACACGACTCTCCACAATGGTATGATATTATCCACTTTGAGCATAAGCTCCCATGGCTTTGTTTTGGGCTTCCCCAAAAGGCCTCATACCAATAGAGATAGTATTCTTTGATTATAAACTCATGATCATTCCCTAAATTAGCCAACATGGGACTTTCATCATCCAACATACGCTACAAATGCTTGAGCCTCCGAATAGCTAATGAAAATTTGATAAAATAAAGCCAATACGGTCATTTTCCTTCGCGTATTATCTCTGTACTCATACTTTCCATCATGAACACAAAGAACAATACAAACGCCTCGGACTATCCAGAAACTCGACAGAAACAAATCAAGCCAGGACGGACATCGAATCTAAGAATTAAATGAAAAATCATTCCATCATTCTCACCTCAGGAGAGAGAGAGAAAAAAACTCTCAAACAAGAAGCCTTAGAGCCAATTAGTTGACTAAATCCACTCCAGTTCATCCAGTCAAAACAGAGCAATGAACACTAACATCCACAAACGATTCCTAATCCACTACTTCCACTAATCAATCAACCAAAAAATTAGAACCGAGATGAGAGAAGCACAGTACCTGATGCTCCGCGCAAGGATAACCAGCAGGTTGAACAAGTTGAGAGCACAAAGACTTCTGGTCAGACAGACCGCGAGGAAGAATCGAGTACTCAAGGGAACGATAAGAGGAATCATCGGCAGAATGGAGAGCGAAGAAGCAAAGAAGAAATACCATAGCCATCAATGGCTTCGCCATCTTCAGGAACAAGATTGACCATCAAAGTAACAGCGAGCCAAATTAGACGCGAATTTATAAGACTGGCCGTCCATTCAACCCATCGAATCCGTTGGTGGTTGCGCCCACGCGCTCACGCGCAACTGAAAGCGCGTGTACGTTATTCCTTGCTTGAGAAGGGCAGGATTTTCATTTGGAAAAAACGTGTTTCTTAATCAAAAATCGATTTAGGAATTAAAAAAAAAACATCACGACAAAAAAGTCAAATTTATATCCGTTAATGGAATGAATTTTCGAAGGAACATAAATTATTATTTGAGCCATAAATTGATATTTTTTTGGGAAATAATAATTTAATAATTTTATTTGAGTTATTTTAAGCCAATTTTAGATCAAATAATAATTTTATTTAGATAATTTAAAGCCAATTTTAAATTAAATAATAATCTTATTGGATAATATCAAGCCAATTTTAAACAAAATAATAATGTTATTTGGCGCTGTCTGGCCAATATTAAACAAAATAATAATTCTATGGGCCAACATTAAATAAAATAATAATTTCATGGGGTGATTTTAAACCAAACCAATTTTAAATAAAATAAGTAGGATGATTTCGAGCTAAATTTGAATAAAATAGGTAAAAGTAACTCTAATTTTTTACTAAATTATATATATATATTCCAAAATTTATTATTCTCATAGAAATTACATCCAAAGCATAAACCTATTAAATAAGATCCTTCAAAATCCGTCTCATTATTTTAGACGTCAGCTCTGGAAGGCTTCACATCCTCGCCGCCGGACATGCTCCCTTCCTCGATCTTAACCACCTTCGCCTCCTTCTTCTTCTCCTCCGGCAGCTTCGGCACCGTCACCTTCAGCACCCCGTTCTCCAAGTGGGCTTTGATCCCTTCCATGTTGGCGTTCCCCGGCAGCCTGAACTGCCTCCAGAACCTCCCCGACGAACTCCTCTCCGCCCGGTGCCATCTCTCCCCTTCCACCTCGCTCTCTCCCTTCATCTCTCCGCTGATTCTCAGCACGCTGTTCTCCTCCACCTCGATCTTTAAATCCTCCTTCTTCACGCCGGGGATGTCCATCCATATCATGTGCTCCCCGCTTGTCTCCTTCCAGTCCGTGCGGGCTATTGCCACTGTGTCCACCGCTGATCTTGGAACGCCTAGGGGACTCTGCTCTAGGATTCTGAATGGATCCTCCGAGAACCCGCCTGTGACACCCACCAAAATAATCGGAATTAAGATCTTAATCCCAAGAGCTTATGTTCAAAACGGACAAGAACTTGTATTCAAAACTAAGAATATCAAATTTTAATATGGTCACATGATCATATCAAATTTTATTGAAACACTAAATGGCTGCCACTACAAAATAAGTAGTTTGAGAACTCAAGAAAAAAAAAAACCAAAGAACCGAGCACCGATTAAGAAGCTATTCAAGGACACTAAAAGCAAAGAGCGACTCAATTAAGAGAAAATGGTCCAAAGTACCCATAGGTTAGGGGTACAAAATGGGTCGGATAGATAAAAACAGGTAATTTCGCACTACAACCAACTAGGTTGTATTAAAAAAAAAAAAAAAATCATAATTTAATCCAGATGAAACGAATCGAACTCCTTCTTGTGTGTCAAAGATCCTACCATTCTTTGAAAAAAAGATTATTAGGGTGAATCCTATGGTTAAAAATTAGAGAATGAATCTCAGCTTAGCTAATTAAAGAGTTGATCTACGGTAGAAGAGGATCGTGATTCTTAACCTACTCAAGTTTTTGGTCTATATGAAGTTACCTTGCATGATGGCTGGTTGCATGATGTCCCAGATGGAGCGGTAGGGCATGAGAGCGTGGGCGGCATGTTGGTGGGTGACAAACAGCAACACTGCGAGTGGAAGAAACATGCAAACCATGCTTCGTGGTAGCCCCATACTCATCGCCGTCTTCTCAAATACAAAGAACAGAAAGCTTCGTTTGATTGCAGTTTGGATGGTCGGATTGTGGGTGGAGGAGGCTTTTATAGGACGCCCACGGCGATGTATGAGGCGCCATTTGTGGATAAACTGTTCGTTTCTGACTGCTTCCACACCCATGTAGATGTCTCTAGACCAAACCACCGCTCTCTAGAAGTCTGCGGAATCATCTCACGACACGACACGTGGCCTACGTACTTCTCTTTCTTTTTTTTCTTCTTTAATTTAATTTTATAAAGAATAAACTAACGAAAATACTCCTTAAAATAATTTAAAATATATTCTTAAACTAAAAATAATTCAAAAATACATTTATCCCCTTTAATATTTTATTTAAAAAATTACTCTTAAATTTTTAAATGAGTTTCAAAAATATTCGTTAATGTTAAATAAAATTTGAGATAATCTATAACATAATGATATATGACTTTCGTCAATATATTGACGAAAAAAAATTATTAACTCTTTTCAAAAATAATGTTAAAAAGGTGTTAATACTCCGAATTTTTTTTTATAAATGTTTGAAACATTTTAAAAAATGTATAACAACACATTCTCACCGCTAGTAGATATTGTCAAATCCTTTATCTCTCAGGCTTTTAAGGCTTTAAAATGTGTCTAATAGGGGAAGGTTTCCACCCCGATCATTTGTTCTCCTCCCTAACCGACATCACAAAATGGAAGGATATTAATGAAACTATTTAAAATTGAAGAGTATTTAAAAGTAATTATAAGAGTTTTAATATCAACATAATATTTAAAGAATAACTAGCAATTTTTTTTTATTATTATCTTAGCTATTTCTTATAAATTTTATTATTAACTCACTAATATTTACGTAATTATTTTAAGTCATTAAATTAAATTACTCAATCTTTAATATTATTTTTTATTATTGTTTTTTTTATATTAATTTTGATTAATCTTTAATATATATATATATATATATATATATATATATATTTGTTTTTTTTAATAAAGATTAAAATTATTGTTAATTATTTAATTATTTTTATTCAACCCGTAAAAAAAAAAACAATTACCATTTTCACTTATTAATTCTACTCTTTAAAAAAATTTAAATATTGAAATTAATGTCAATATTGGTTATTTAAATACTTTTAATATCGTAGTTTATTAATTAATTTCATTAGAGTTCGACGACTTGTTCGATCTAATTTAAATTAAAAACTCAAATCATTTATTCAATAGATTGGATATAGATCATCTTTTTGAAGACGGTCCATGAACAAACTCATTTAAAGAATATTTGAATCGGTTCAAACTCGATGAGCTACATTGTATATTTTGCTGACCCAATTTAAGCTCAAAAAAGTGTTACCTTTCATTTATATTATTAATTTAAAAGAACAATTCTATACTTTTTTATTTTTAAAAATAATATTATTTTTCGATGGTATTATCAAATTTAAAATATTAAGTTACCAATATGTTATTAAAGAACCAAAAAGTGTGTTTTATTTTTTATTTTTATTAAAAAAAATAATATTATTTCAATAGGAAAAGTTGCAGATTATTTGAGGAGTAGAAAAAACGGGAGAGATTTTGCAGACCAAATAGATTAAAACTTACGGTAAGTTTCGTAGTTGACTCAGAGTCAACAGTCAACTAGTCAACCCTCAGGTAAAATATTTATTTTTTAAAAAAATATATTAATAAAAATTTGAAAAATAACAAATAATTTTTAAACAAAATACTCATTCGTTTAACCATTAATGATAATATATTAATAAAATTCTTAACAAATTTTTAATTTATGGATATTTTTTAATTAAAAAAAACATTTATTAAAAAGCTCCTCACGTTAATGAAACGGTCGGCAGAGACTTTTCAAAACAGATATGTTTGGTGTGTAATCAATACTGACGATTGACTTACGGTCAACGATAAGGTCTTCTTTGTTATTTCTTATTATTATTTTTTTTATTTATGAAATTTCTCCATAACTTTTAATCACATATAAATACTAGCTGAGAAGTAGAATTGGGATAAAGGTGCATATTCTATATTTATAACATTTAAATAGGATACATAGGATACAAGCTACCAACTAACATCTATAAATTAATTAAATATTGAGAATAAAATAAAATATACTATAAATCAAATCGAAAAAAATATTAATATATATTCCATAACTAATATATTCTCCAAATATTATATCTCAACCTCACATGTGATAAAAATATTTTACGATGATTAAATTGTTACATGATTAAATTATTATATACTAAACAATATAAATATTAGATTGTTAGGAAATAAAATTTAACTATTAAATTAATAGGCAAAATGTTTTTTTTGTAACCATAGCTCATTCTTATTTTGACCCACTTGGACGACTAGCTCGTGAAGAATGGCTATTTCAGACAATAGCTTACTAAGGCAATGATTAATAGCTGTCATAGAGTATGTTCAGACACATTGGGAGTGAGACACGACTCAGACTCCTACAAACGGTCCATTAGATGGATGGTGCAAAGGCCAGGAATTTAAAACACATTGATTCCACTCATTCCCGTCTTTTGCTTCACGGCTTACTGCTCGGTGTGATTAATACTCCGTGTTCAGACTCGATCTAAATAAAAAGAAATAAAAATTTATGAAATTTCTAGGAAATGAGTTTGAGAAGACAATTCTTCTATCTTCCTTTATTTAAAGCAACGAAGCTCAGCACCTCACCCTCACAAGCAACAATTATGGCTTCCAATAACTTAATATTCTTCTTCCTCTCTCTCCTCCTCCTACAGGCGGTTTCCGCCGTTGATTACACAGTCACCAGCAACGCCGGTGGCACTCCCGGCGGCGACCGCTTCGACACCCAAATTGGAGCGGATTACTGCCGTCAAACACTGATAGAAGCCAGTGGTTTTATCTGGAGCATTTTCCGTCAAAACACCGACGCCGACCGGAAAAATGTGCGGAGTGTCAGCCTGTTGATCGACCGAGATTACGACGGAGTGGCGTTTGCTAGCGACAACCGAATTCACATTAGTGCTAATTACATCGCCCGCATCACCGGGGACGTGAAGAGGGAGGTAACAGGTATAAAACTACGGTTAATTGAACTCAGATCGAGCACGAAAATTCATTTGTTAAGAATAAGAAAAAAAAATGAGATCAAAATTTCAACTTTTATTAATTTTTACCATATTTAAAATCTTAAAAATAATATAAAATATACTAATAATCGAGAAAAAAAAAATTATATATAATATATTTCGTAATTAACTTTATATCTTAAATCAAATTTCTTGTTATTATTACAGGAGTGTTGTATCATGAAATGGTACATGTCTGGCAATGGGATGGAAACCGGGCGGCGCCCGGGTGGCTGATTGAAGGGTTTGCCGATTACATACGACTGAAGGCGGGGTACATTCCGGGGCACTGGGTTCAGCCCGGAGGCGGGAGAAGTTGGGAGGAAGGGTACGACAAGACCGCGAGATTTCTGGACTATTTGGAGACGCGGCGGAGCGGGTTCGTGTCGGAGCTGAATCGGATGCTCAGAAATGGGTACTCTCCGGATTACTTTGTGCAGTTGCAGGGGAAGCCAGTGGCTCAGCTGTGGGCGGAGTACAAGGCGGCGTTTGGGAATTGAAGGATGTGGTGGTTGAGTATTAGAAATAAAGGGAAAGTTTTTAAATTGGAGTAAAAATAAATGGGTTTGTTGCCCTTGTGTGCTTTTAAATTAAGGTAGTTTGTGTAATTTTTATTCGTAAAATGATAACGACTCTAAATTTTTACTTATTCATAGTCACTACTAACGTCTCATGTTTTGCTAAAATACGAAATTTAACTCTTACTTAGAGTTGCTACTAATGTCTCATGTTAGGCTAACCTAAGACTAGAAATCTAAATATGCATCTATCCTAAGCACGTGTCGTGGTCTCTACTTGTGATGTCGTCGTCATCTATACATGGGCATCTTGCCTTTACCTGAATAATGACGTGGCACACAGCTTGAGTATTTCGAAGAATACTCCGTAAGTGACCCCACTACAGGGGTCATGCTAAATGCAATCACATGCAATCATGCTCTAGGGACCTATCTCTATCTCTATCTCATCTCATACTAGCGGTGGCCTCCAGTTTCGGACTATTATGGATGTGTAGTACTTTCCTACCCACGATCCACATGTGCAAGTGTGAATCTCCAGGAGGCTCGCACACCCCCTGGACCCTCTCTGTCAAGCTAGTTGTCTGTTGCGACGTCCAGAGGTTAGCAGAATCCCTGGTGTCAAGCTCCCCATGATCATCATGCTCATTATACTGTGAGCGTCCGCACTCGTCATCTCTAGGAGAAGTATCCATATGCTTATGTACATACAACATGTATGATGTCCCTCTAATTCCCATCTTAACATCTCTGTCTAACACAACTTTCTAGTCTTATCTCTTTGTTACATTAAGCAATACATAGTCGTCGAATATTTATATTAATATCATTTTCATGCTCTTAGGGTTGTGTCCTAGATCGATCTATCGACATGATGCAATATGACACTCATCATCATATAACATGCTTAATATGGAAAACATCAACATATTAAGATAAAAGTCATGCAATCATCATACTCATCATAACGCCATTAAGTGCATCAAACATATCATGTACATCATACATCAAAATATATAAATTATGTACATTATCATGCATCACAGCTCAAACATCATAACTCATACATCATCATAGCTCATACATCGTAAATATAACTATAACACATACAATTTCTAGCCTATCTTATAGTTAGACCACTTACTTGGTTGACCTTGATCGAAGTATTCCCCAATTTTCCTACTTGTCGAGTATGTTAAGCTCACGACGCCGTTGAAAAAGTATATATTATTATTATTTGATATAAGTTTTGAAGAAAGAAAATGTTCAAACGTGCTTGAAAAAGTCAACATGTTCAAAGGTGCTTGAAAAGGTCAACATCTTTTTTTTTTCTTACATAAGCTCCGGCAACACAATCAAAACAAATAAAACTTAAAATTTAAAATATTGAAGAAAATTACAAAGACGTGCAAAGAATATTTAATTTTAATTAGTCATTTGTAATTAATATTTAATTATTTTGCCGTACTCCGCCTTGTACTCCGCCCAAAGCTCGTCGGCCGTCGCGGCCATCAGCTCCACAAAGTAATCTTCGCTGTAACCATTTCTCATTTTCCGGTTAAGCTCCGCCACGAACCCACTCCCCAACCCCTCCAAATACTCCAGAAACCTCGCCGTCACCCCTCCGCCGCCATCATCCCACCTCTCACCATCTCCCGCCGCCGCCCACTCTCCTGGGACAAACCCGGATTTCAGCCTCACGAATTCCGCCACCCCTTCGATTAGCCCGGCCGGCGCTTCACCGTTTCCAGTCCACTGCCAAACTTTAGTCAGCTCCTGGTATAAAATTCCTGCGAATTCGTTCCTCAGGTCGCCGGGATATTCAGCGATGTAGTTTGCGGCGATGAATATGTCGGTGCCGGAAGTGTAGGAAACGATGTCGTATTCGGCGTCGATGACGAGGCGGATTTTGTGGACGGTCTTTATGTCGGCGTCGGCGTCGTCTTGCTGTTGGAATGTTTTCAATATGAAATCGGTGGCAATTTTTAGAGTGTTCTCTGCGTTGGAATTTCCGATTTCGAGGTCGAAACGAGTGCCGCCGGCGGTGTTTCCGGCGGCGTTGGTGACGGAGAACTCGACGGAGTTTGTGGGTTTTATGGAGGATAGAGTTATAAGGAAAGCTAGGAAGATTAGATTGGGGGAAGCCATGGAATTTGGTTTATGAATGATTTTCTCTTCGGAGAAGACTATGTTGTTTATATGGGGAAACCTGCGACGGGCAAATTGGTCATTGGACAAATGGTCGATTTTAAATGATTAGATTTATTTGAGCTAGCTAACCCTTTCTCGTGATCCTGACTCACTAAGTCTATAACTATTCAGACCCACCGTTAGCAAATGTTGTTTCCTTCTCACCCAATGTGAGATATCACAATCTACTCCATTCAGGGCCCTGCGTCCTCGCTGACACTCATTTATTTCTCTAATCGATGTGGGACCAGCATCAAATACACCTCATTCGGTGCCCAGCGTCCTTACTAGCATATCGCCTCATGTCTACCCCCTTTCGGGAACAACTTCCTCGCTGGCACGGTCCCACCAAATACACCCCATTCGGTGCCTAGCGTCCTTACTGCACATCGCCTCATGTCTACCCCTTTTCGGGAACAACTTCCTCACTGACACATTACCCAGTGTCTAACTCTGATACCATTTGTAACGGCCCCGGCCCACTGCTAACAGATATCGTCCTCTTTGGGTTTTCCCTTTCGAGTTTCTCCTCAAGGATTTAAAACGTGTCTGCTAGGGAAAGGTTTCCACACCCTTATAAATGGTGTTTCGTTCTCCTCCCCAACCAATGTGAGATATCAAAAGGTCGGCCTAGTAACTATATTATTTGATAGTGGCTTTGAAAAATACACTCTTTTTAATGATCGTACGTTGTGGGGACGACTTGAGGTTGCTAGATGGCCTCTACTGATGATCTTACCTCGAGAAGAAAGGTCCATACATGTGTTTTATTGGTTGAAAGATGATAGATCAGAGTGGCACATATCCTATCGAGTCTACGAGGCTCTACAAACTACCAACTCGATGCACTGAGTGTTAAGTTCGGGCCAGATCAAGCTACTAGCAATAGCTACCAAAGAGCCAATAAAACGACTCATATTTGGCTGTGGGTGAATAATAATCAATAATAAAATAAATTGATATGAATGAAAAACAAATCCGTTGTAGTCTAGTTGGTCAGGATATTCGGCTCTCACCCGAAAGACCCGGGTTCAAGTCCCGGCAACGGAAGTTCTTTTTATTTTTCAAATTTAATTTTGTTGCCTCTTCTTTTCTTTTATTTATTTTTCAAATTTCATTTTGTTGGTTTTCTTCTCTCCTATTTATTTTCAATTTTGATTTTGTTGGCTTTTCTTTTCTCCAATTTATTTTTAAATTTGATTTTGGTGGTTTTTTTTTATTTCCATTTTTGATTTGTTGGGTTTCTTTTAATTTTTATTTTTTTTAATTATCAAATATTATTTATTTTTATTTTCTTCCTAAAAAAAAATAACGATCGGTTTAAAGGTAAATTTTCGCATTGATATGTTTTGAAAATTGTTTTCAAATTCTATGATAGGAATATTACAAATATTAAAAATAATATTTTCTATATTTAAATATATTATTCGACTAAAATCCTCTCACAATCCCTATAAGACCCTTTGTTGAACCAAAATGCATCCCACATTGTATCTATCCGAGAATTATCTTCCATAAGTCTTAACCTTGTATTTGAGTCATAGTAAGAAATACTCGGTAGGTTCATTTCCATGTCATTCTCTTTAAATTTTATTAAATTTGACTCTTTAATTTTTTTTTTATTAAATTTTAATTTAAACGACAAAGTAATTATTTAGAAAATATGACGCTGATAATTAAAATATTTATACAAATTTGATTTTTTTTTTTATTGAAGATGGAAAATTCAAATATTAATTACTTTTAAAAAATTATTCTTTTAATGAGTATCGGTTGGTTTTGGGCATTTCCTACTATAAGTTTTTTTCAACGTTCAAAGATATATATAAAAATATTGTAGCCATTTTATTTTATTTTATTATATAAATGAGATGAGCGGAAAAGACAATGAAAAAAAGCAAACAAATAGGACAAAAAGGTACCTTACAAGAACTAAAATTAAAAATCAAATTACCGCTAAGCTATGCTCCTATTGACTTTAGTGCTATAATTTTCAAAAATTATAAATATTTTGTATTAATATTTGTGATTTAAAAATTAAATTGATTTTTTTTTTTAATAATTTTAAAGAAGTCATTTGATATGAGAAGAATTTTATTTTATAAAATTAAACTTGTTTATTAATATTATAAAAAAAAATATATTTTTGACTAATTCTTTTCCAAGAGTTTGATTTCCATATCTAATATTTAAAGACATTTTATTAAAAAATTTGATAATAAATTTTTTTTAATTACTTTTCCAAATCCACGTATGCAAAAAAAAGTATTTTATTCCACGTCAGCGTTTTTAGTGGGCCATGGCAAGACAAGTCAACGGCTGATCATTCTTATTTAAACCAGCCAAGCTACTAGCTAAACTTCATAAACAACCATGGCTTCCAACAAGATCATCTTCTTCCTTTTTCCCTCTCTCTTCCTCCTGCAGGCTGTTTCTGCCGTTGAGTACACCGTCACCAACGACGCGATCGGAACTCTGGGCGGTATCCGCTTCGACAACGAAATCGGAGTGGATTACAGCCAGCAGATATTGGCAGCTGCCACTGATTTTATTTGGAACATTTTCCGACAAAGCTCCGATGCTGATCGGAAGAATGTGCAAAAGGTCAGCCTGTTTATTGATAAAAACTATGACGGAGTGGCGTTTGCTAACAACGACGAAATTCATGTCGGTGCTGACTATATTGCTAACTATGACGGGGACTTAAAAGAAGGAAATAACAGGTATTAATATATTTTAATTTTATGTCAAATAAATTTGTTCATTAATTTAAAAAATTTTCTTTCAAAATGTAAAATTAAACCTTTAAACTTTTTAAATATTGAGTGTTTTGAGAATTTATTAAATATAAAATATAAATTTAAGGATTTTGACAAAAATATCCCTATTTTAGATTTTGGCTAATTTTTAAAATTTTTTATAATAATTTTAAATTAAAAAAATAAAAATATTATAGGTTAGTTTTAGATAAAATTAATTAATATTTTATTTAAAAATACACTTATTCTAAAGTCTAAAAAATATCCATTATCTTTAAAATAAAAATTAAACTTTTAAAGATAATTTATGAAAATAGATTTAAAAAGTACTCATAAATTTAAAAAAAAACATTAATATATGTAAACTTTTTAGAAAAAAGTTTAAATTATTTTTACTATTAATATATTTAAAATTGAAGAAAAAATAATCTATGAAATGTTTACGACCATTTATGAGATGCATAGATAATTTTCATCACGGTAAAAATTAAATATTTTAAATAAATATCTAAGATGGTAAATATTACTTTTGAGAGTTTGATGTATATTTTGATTTTTTAATTTAAAAAATAACGTGTATTAATGAAACTTTTTAAAAATATTTATAAAAGAAAATAATAACTGTTTCCATCCCAAATTATTATTAATAATAATAAATAAATAAATAAATAAACAAACAAATAAATAAATTTATTTATTTGTTTGAGAACAGGAGTGCTATACCACGAAATGACCCATATTTGGCAATGGAACGGGAACCCAAGTGCACCGGGCGGGCTGATCGAAGGGATCGCGGACTACGTACGGCTGAAGTCGGGGTATATTCCGGGGCACTGGGTGGGGCCGGGCGGCGGGAGTAGGTGGGACCAAGGCTACGACGTGACGGCCAGGTTTTTGGACTATTTAGAGGGGCTGAGAAGTGGGTTCGTTGCAGAGCTGAACCGGAGGCTCAAAAATGGCTACTCCGCCGATTACTTCCTGCAGTTGCTCGGAAAGCCGGTGGATCGGCTCTGGGCAGATTACAAGGCCGCGTTCGGAAATTAGAACTTTTTTTTTTTAATTAATTAATCAATTATTGCTTATTAACATATTCCATATTATGTATGCAACACTTTTATAATAAAATAATTCAGAAGGCTAATTTGGCAAATTTATAATTAATTTAATATTATATCACATGACCCCACGAATATATGTACATTAATCTGGACCAACTCAGCTGAAATGATAGGGATTAGGTTGTATTAATTTTGATGAACCCTAGTTGATGCGGTTCGATTTCGAGTTCATAGAATAAAAACTTCGAGTTGACCCGAACTCAACAAAAATTTATACATATATTAAGAAGTTAAGCGTATTCCGGTGTCTGGTAGAGTGATAATGTGGCTTTACTATAACTATTTGTACTGGATTTGACTCTACATTTTTCAATATTTTTAGAGTAATTAATTGTAAAAAATGCCGATATTTATTTGTTCTTGATTTTATGACAATGTTAAATTATGTTAGGATGTTACAATTTCTCGACGGTTATTATTGATGTTTTTTTAAAAATGATTATAAATTAATTTGTCTTAGAATGTTACAATTTTCGCGGGTTGTTATTGATGATTTTTTAAAAATGATTATATATTAATTTGTGTTTGTAAACTTTTAATATTTTTATTTGAGATTGTATCAAATAACTGTGAATTTTGCATAAATAATTTTTTTTTTAAAATTAATTTTTTGTAATAACCCTACCACTCAACTTGTGGGTCGGTTAAAAAAATCTTCAATCCAACCTAACTCAACTCGATCATGTGTACGCTAATAAATATTAAAAATGATTTTTCAAAAAAAAAAAAAAATTCCAATTATCTTGTTTGCATTTCCACGTGTCATATAAATATCGACGTTCAATTTGCCGCCTCATTTTAAACGCTACTCTTACGTTTCCTTCCGCGGCACTCTTTGCTTCCACAGGAGCGATGAATTCTGGTTCGTCTCGCTCGGCTAATTCCTCCGCCCAGAGATCCAAGCGAATTCTCGACAATTCTTCTCCGTCGAGCCCTTCCAGTAGCGGTGCCAACAAGAAGAAACGGATCGACCAGAAAACCCTAGGCGTCGCATGGGGAGCCAATTCCAGTTCATCCTCTCGCTCCTCTCGCAAATCGCCCTTTCCAGATTTCGGAAGGTTTTTTTTTTTTTTTTCCTCTCTTTGCTTTCACATGTTCGAATTGTTAGATTGGGAGATGGCGGTAATTTGAATTTCACCTTTGCACTTTACTTGGAAGCAAGTTTGGTTAGTTGAAGCATATATCTTGTAACGGATGTTCTACGTGAATTTTTAAGTGAATTTTGGAGTGTTGGAGGGCCGTTATCAAGTTGATGCTCTATCGGATTATAATTGAATTCGTTTAGCTTCTTAACTGTTGTTGAGGATTTTTTGGTATGACGTGATTAAAACTTATATAGTGTCTTTATCAAATTTTCTCCCTTAAGTTCTTTTTTCTGAACACAGCTATATGGTAGAAAAGAACAGAAAACTGCACAATCAGTTTAACGTTGACGCTTCAAGTGCTTCACATAGTGGTACGAACTCCGGAAATCAAATATTTCAGGGCGTTTCTATATTTGTTGACGGTTTCACGATTCCTTCAAGTCAGGTAGTCTATCTAATAATTTTAAGTTGAGCCGTGAATGTAAAGTAAAACTACCAAGAAGTATGAGTTTCAATTTACAATTTTACACTTGTTTTTTTCCGTTTTTTTAGCAATTTTTAAATCTTTCCTTTGAGAAGGAATGCTCGTGAAAGTTATGTAGAGAACTTTAGACTTTACAAGTTATAACCTTTTTAGGCCTGTCCTTATCTATTATTATTTTCAATTAGAATGATAATCTTGTTGAGCGTTTTGTGGGCAATTGTTACTGACAACAAGTTAAATTCAGGAATTGCGGGGTTATATGTTGAAGTATGGTGGCAGATTTGAGAATTATTTTTCAAGACGTAGCGTTTCTCATATAATTTGCAGCAATTTACCGGACAGTAAAGTAAAGAATCTCAGGTTTGGTTCCTGATATCTTCATTGTAAAAAAAAAATTATAGTAGTCTTGTTTTGGTGAAGAATTAAGATAAAAATCTTTTGTTGGTTATAATTCAGGTCCTTCAGCCGTGGACTTCCAGTTGTAAAACCCACATGGATCTTGGATTCTGTTGCTTCTAATAAGCTATTAAGTTGTAAGTTATTGCATTGCTTTTATGTGTGATACGTAAATTTAATTAGTGGATAAATGCTTCAGGAATACATTAGGAAGTATTTAATACCAGGTTGTTGGCACTTGAACAACATCAAAGCTATTTCATTTGTCCCGAAAAAAAAAAAACAAAAGGGTCTCAAATAGAGATGCAAATTAATATTTCCACCCGACGGCTGAAATGGATCACATTTTTTCTGTATAGCTTTGTCCCAATAAACGAAAAGGTCTCAAAGAGAAATGCAGACTAATTTTTGCGCCTGTTAGCTGATATGGATATCATTTGTCTGTTTCTAGGGGTTCCTTACCAACTTGATCAGCTTGTAAGTAATCAACCAAGATTATCAGCATTCTTTTCTATGAAAAAAGGTCCGATGTTGGAGAAACGCAAAATGTGCATGACTACTGAAAAGAACTATGAAACAGAGGATTCAATGTCCCTGGTGGCTGTGAATTTAAAGGATTCACGGTCTGAAGTGAATGAATTGATAGAATCTAGAGCAGAGATGCATTCCGACTCTGAAATGAATCTTCAAGATAATGCAGATACTAAACTGAATGAGAAGCCAAGTGATGATTTAGAGGCTGGCGAATTAAAGGATACAAGTATATCTGATGTAGATGAATCTATTGAATATGTACCACAAACCTGTGAAAGTTTTGAGATGCTTCCTCGAAATAATGCTGATGTAGAAGTAAAGAAAGAGCCAAGCAATGAAAAATGTGATCATGCAGATGAAGAACCAGGAATTGTTGATGTGGGTCAGAGCAGTGAAGAAAATATATCTAGTTTGCATGGTTTGTCTAAGTCAACTCACAATGATAGCACCAATAATTATTATAGCGATGGATCATCAAGTTCTTTGGTGGCCGGGTCTTCTAAGCTGCGGCATTCAAATTTTGGGAAGGCAGATTTTGTGGAAAGTTATTTCAAGGTACTTTAGGTTATGCAAGAGTTTTTTCCTACAGAGTGTCTTATTTGATAATGATTGTCTTACCTACTATACTTTCATTCATGTCTTCTAAATCTCAACGTGTATCAATAGAGGGTTGTTGAACTAGGTCCAATCAGGTGCCTTAGTGAAAAATCAGATGGAGTAGAAAAACTATAGGCCTTGTTTCTAATATTTATATTATTTCATTACAGTTTGATTTTAACTTTTCACTTTTCCCATTTCATAGACTAAATTTCCATTTTCAATCTGCAGAAGTCTAGGCTGCATTTCATTGGAACTTGGAGAAATCGTTACTATAAGCGTTTTCCACGTTCAGCTAGTGGGTCCAATTCTGTAACTTCTCATATCAGTGGTTCTTCCCATTATCAGTCTACCACTATTATCCACGTTGACATGGTAATTTTTGAGCAATATTGGTCCTTCAATATCTGTATTTTGGCTCTTTACCAAGAATTACTTGATTGAACTGGGGAGTTATTTTTTATTCATCATTATATTTTCGTTAATTCATTTTGAAATATACTAATACCAGTATGCTGCCGCCTCAGGACTGCTTTTTTGTCTCAGTGGTTATTCGAAACAGTCCACAATTTAAGGATAAACCTGTAGCTGTGTGCCACTCGGATAATCCTAAAGGAACTGCAGAAATATCATCTGCAAACTACCCAGCTCGAGGTTATGGTTGGTCTTCTAGTTCTCTATATATAAGCTATAACTCAAATCTAAGGCTTTTCTAGAGTATCAATTGATTCTCTCTTTACCCATGTTTATCAAGGAGTCAGAGCGGGAATGTTTGTTAGAGATGCGAAAGCTCTTTGTCCCCAACTTGTTATTTTTCCATATGACTTCAAGTCCTATGAGGAGGTAAGTGATTGGCTATCCACTGGGTTGGGATTTGTCAATCAGTTTGCTAAGGGAAGATGAAAATCATATTCTACTTCTGACATCTTTCACATACAACGGTTTTTTTTTTTGGCATGTGTGGAAATATGCAGGTAGCCGATCAGTTCTATGACATATTGCATAAGCACTGTGAGAAAGTGCAGGTCTGTTTTAAGATAGCATTTCTTGTTGGCAATTCAATGTGATTTGCTTTGTTAACGTCCCAACGCATGTCAAATGCAGGCTGTAAGTTGTGATGAAGCATTTTTGGATATCTCAGGCACAGACAAGGTAGATCCTGAGGTTTTGGCTTCAAAAATTAGAAAAGAAATTTTTGATACAACTGGATGTACTGCAAGTGCTGGAATATCTACAAATATGCTAATGGCTCGCCTTGCTACCAGAACTGCAAAACCTGATGGCCAGTGTTACATTCCTTCGGAGAAGGTAGGTGCTAGGAATTCTTGCACTAAACCTTTATTTGATCAAAATCCATCATTCCTTACAACACTATGATTCAATTCTTGATGGATTATTCATTTTGATGTCTAGAATGTTGTATCGTGTATTTTTGTCTTATGAATCACTTCACTATTTTTACGTGCAATCTTGAAGGTAAAGGGATTTGTCCTTTTTGTATGTTATTCAAGTGATACTTCCTTTTATTGTCGAGAAGAATGTATATAAGTTGTTCTTTCTACTCATTCCATTTCATTTTTCTAGGTTGATGATTATTTAGATCCGCTTCCCATTAAGGATCTTCCCGGGATAGGGCGTGCCTTGGAGGAGAAGTTGAAGAAAAGAAGTGTATTTACTTGTGGTCAGCTGCGTATGATATCCAAGGTGGCTCATGACTTGTTTGTTTGGTTACTCGAGGCTTACATTAATGTCAAGGAATTTAGCTTTCTTTATTGCTAGACATATCTAATATTTTTTTGAGTTGGTTGCAATTTTCAAGATGATGTGCCATTAAACCTGTAAACATGTGTCATACACAAACTCCTTTCTATTACGTTTCCTATTTTAAAAAAAAACATAATCTGACATTGACTAAAAGTGGTAAAAGACTCAGTAAAGGCAACAACTACATAAGTATAATGCTTTTGATGTAGAATCCAAAAGTAATTATGCGGGCGTAGGCCCAAAATGAATAAACCTCATACCATTATAGAAATATCGAGATGCTTCGCTGTCCTAACTAGTAGAAACTTTGGACTTAACCCTATTGATGGAATTATCAAGTGCCTTACAAAAGAGTGATGAGTGTCGGAGATGTAGTCATAGAGGATCGTTAAAAAGATCTTGTATGTCAAATAAAAAATAGTTGTCTCAACAATGTGGTTTGTGGTAACTACCATGGGTTGGCCTAAAGGTTCTTGAGACTAGGGAAAAAGTGAAAGAACTTAGAGGGGATGAATTCAAACTCCATGTGTGGATATTAAAATCCTACAAATTTCTTGTCAACCACATGTCCACATACTGTAGGGTTAGGTGGTTTGTTTTGTGAGTTTAGTTTGGATGTGTGGAAACTGGTTGGATATAAATATAAATCAATGCGACTCATGTTAACTGTAATCTAATTATAAATCTATGTGATTCATTTTAGTGTATTACCAGACAAACACTCTACTCTGATAGAAATATTGTTGAAGAGAGGTTGGATAGATCTTTATTGGAGGGGAGGATTGTTGAGGATGCAACAAAGAGTAGTTGGTGTGACAAAGATGAGAAGATTATTTCATGATATGATTTGTAGTTGATCCCTATCAACATAAGTGGTAGGCTTGGGAGAGAAGTGGACTTGAAATGTGATAATTGCGTAAATGTATTGATGAAAATTGTTATAAAAAGATGGTAATGTCTTTAATGTAATGTGATGATTTTGAAAATATATAATACGAAGAAGATAACTGATTTAATATTGCACACCATTTGTTTGTATGTTATTACTATTGTTTGCTGTTAGTGTTAGGATATAGGGCGTCAATTCTGGCACTTGTTTATATTTTCTCTAGAAGATTTGTGTATTTTGGTACTCCTGCTTTGACATGCTTATGTTGTCCAGCATGGCAGAGGGGTAGGAATTGTTGTCTTTTCCTGTCTCGTTTAATTTGTGGCCTGGCGTGAGCTAATGCTAAAAATTATATTAATTCTCTTAGAACCTTTTTCTATTATTGTTGTACTGATTAGCAGTTACTCCTCAGTAGTGGCTCTGTAATGGATCTGCTGGTAAGTGGATATTGATGTAGGGTTGCTTGTAGAGGTCCATTTACATCCTAGAGAGTTTGGTTGTAGCTATGCTATGACTAAGTTATTTTGCTGAGTTTGTTATTCTCAAACTGAGTTATTTAGAACGCTTACTTAATTTACTCTCGACATGTCCAGGATTCTCTTCAAAAAGACTTTGGATTGAAAACAGGGGAGATGTTATGGAATTATAGTCGGGGGGTGGACAATCGTGCTGTTGGGTTGATCCAGGTTTGACAGAAACAAAATAACCACATAATTTTTCTTTTACTTCCAAGTGTTGTTTTGCTGATGTGAATTCGAATTTATTTTGTTTTGTTTTCTTTTAGCTCTTTTGTTTTGTTTTCTTTGTTTAAAATACAATAATAAATATATTCCTGCATTAGATTATACAGTACTGAATATACTAAAACCATTCAGAGTCTTCACTCTAGGGTAGACAACACAAATTTATCATTGTGATTTGCGTTGTAAAATGATAAAGGCATTATTATATGTCTACATAAATAGGATTTTATTAGTCTTTTGGTGTCATTTTACTATTGGTTTAGGGCTTCTATTTGTGCCCATTAATGTTACTTCCTATGGAACTATTGAAAACTTTAAAAAAGTCCTTTTTACATAAATCATGATAAAAGATGCATTATTTTGTCTCACTACCACCTTTATATTTTCCAAATAAGATTTTCTCCCAACTGTGGCCTAGTTTTGCTGTCTAGACTTTCTTACATTATCTTAGAATTTTCTATTTTTCATGTTTACCCTGCTTATGGTTCAGGAAAGCAAATCCATAGGAGCTGAAGTGAATTGGGGTGTTAGGTTCAAGGACTTCAAAGATGTGGGTAACATAAAGGGTTGCGTGTTTACCCATTTTAGAAGAAGAAATACATATGAACGATTTAATAACTAATACTTTAGCTATTACAGTGTCAATGCTTTCTCTCGAATCTTTGTAAGGAGGTTTCATTACGATTGCATGGATGTGGAGTGCAGGGACGCACCTTTACCCTCAAGGTAGATTCTCTTTCTTTTGTATTCAGTAAGAAATATTATTGAGTTATTGTTCCTTCAAGATATGGATGAGATTTTTCCTTCTCAATTTATGTGAAAGTGCTATTAGCAATTCTTTTATGTGATGTATTGATTTAGATAAAAAAACGAAGGAAAGATGCCGATGAACCGACAAAGTATATGGGCTGTGGAGATTGTGAAAACCTGAGCCACTCGCTGACGGTATAGTTGTCTGACAAATACCTCCCATTTCCTTTTCATGAATGGATTAGGTTCTATCACCATGTTCATGCTATTGGATAATGCTTATTTATTGTTAGTGTGAACTTTGGCTTCTAAAGTTTTAAGTTTTTGATTGTACTAGGTTCCTGATGCCACTGATGACCTGGAAATTCTTCAGAGGATTGCAAAGCAGCTTTTTGGGTTTTTTGTCATAGGTAAACTAGGCATAATTATGATTTTTCAGTTAATGGTAACATCTCTGCTTGCCATCCTGAAACACAGTGTCATCAATATATTATATTCTTTCAGCAACATTTCTAACATTAAATTGGCATAAAAGTAATACCGCTGGTTTCATTCCCCATATATTTTAAATACTTTCTAGTTTTCCTTACTTTCTGGACTGGTCATGTAGATGTCAAAGAAATTCGTGGTATTGGTTTACAAGTTTCGAAGCTTCAAAATGTGGATATCTCTAAGCAAGGTAAGTTCATCTGTGTTATGATTTTCAGATACTATTGATGTTGCTTCTGTGGAAATGAAAAAATGTATGAATAATGAAGAGAACTAGAGGGGACCTCGATGGATGAAAACAATTTCAGTGAGCAAATCAGAAACTATGTTAACAAAGAATATTGTAAAAGGGTGCTTTTGGGGAGTGATCCCTCAGTGGCGACATTGGTTTTGTTAGGAAAAGGAATAATAATCCTTCACATTGAGACACAAGATCATGTCACTTCCCCTCATAAATAGTCAACATTATCGAGATCTATAAGGGATGTGTTACTGTAGTAACTGAGAAGATCTTTCTGAAATTTTTGGGGAAAATCTTTTACGCAGTCCAAAGAGTTCAACATAGGAAATTCATCATCCACCCTTTCCTTTGAGTCAAAGCCTTATTGAAATGTACAGTAGAGGATAATGCTTGGTTGCTTTGTTTGAATAAACGATGTTCCTGAAACCAGGAAAGTGTATTCGAAATTTTATTGAATGTTGATAACTTGCTGAATAAGAAAATACTGCAAAATGCTCCAAGTAGTATAGGAAAGTTTTTTACACACCCATTTATTAGATCAACATGAAATCGCTTTGAAACCTGCGATCCATTTATTAACATCTTCATTCCGACACTCCTTCACTAAGCTGTAATTTCTTGATAGGTAGTGAGGGGCTACTGATATCTACTTATATATCTTCCTAGAATCTAATATATGATCCACTCGAATTTTGAAAGAAGTATCCATTTCATATAAAAGACAAGTAAATAAACAAATGCTTGCAATTTGCAAAAGAAAATAAGGAACTGTTTGCCAAATTTTTATGTATACATTTAATTAAATAATAGGTGTGGATTATTTTTGGCTGTTACCTTTTGGGACTTTTTTTTTTTTTGGGTGGAAAAATTGGTTTCATGTGAGTGTGTTTTCTTCTGAAGGGATAAAAAGAAACTCTTTGGACGCATGGCTTCATTCGTCTGGAACGACAAATGTGGAAAATAGTACTGGTCCTTTGGTAAAGGAAAGGGCTAATATAGGTATGGGAGTTCATCTTCCAATGGTCTTTATTTCTTCTCTTTTTTACTTTTAGGATTGATGTACTTCTGTTCTTTTCCACTGAATCGACTCTTTTAAGTTGAAGCAATGATTCGCGGGAATCATGCTAGCTCAACAGCTGTATTTTTCTTTTCTTTTTCCTCCTGTGACATATTGATATGTTAGTGATAGTAATACTATCTGATTTGATGAGATAGGTGGTGGTTAGTGTCACAATCGCACTTGTGTGGCAGCGGGATAGCGATTGTGCGGCACTTGTTCTAATCCATGAACTAGTCAGCCATGTGAAATTCGGATTTTGCAGACAATATTGGTGTATGCTCGAGTCTCGAGTCATGTTTGAGAGAAATATTTTAGAAAACGTGAGCGATAAAGAAAACAATGTTATAAACTAAAAGCAAGTAGTCAGCATATAATCTGGGTAGGAAGATTTGACAACTAATCACTATCCCCTTAAAGTACATTTTGGGACATTTTAGCCTTGGTAGGTGTAAACATGGTTTTGGTTATCGGTCATACATCCCCGTATTGACACAAAATAATAGTAATAAAGACCTATCTAGCATGAAAGCAAGTAAAATGAGTTTGGAACGGACATGCAGTTATGGACAACACATCCTGGTCAAGCATGACTGAAGCATGACTGAAACATCTGACATGTAGCTATAGGCAACATGTCTTAGACAAGCATGACCGTGACAGTTAGTATAGCTCTTCTAGTCATAAGAATTAGTACTTGCTTACCTTGAGCAGTTCAACCCTAGGAATGATGCTAGAAATCTTGTTGTGAGGCATCAGTATTTCCATATTTGCGTACTAAGAATTGAGATCAGAAAAGAACATGCAAATATGGAAATATTGATGCCTCACAACAAGAATCATTCCTAGGCTTTTCTAATTTGTCTTCTTTACTTGCTCTAGAAGTGTCCCTACAGGGTTCCACATATAATCTGAGTACCTTAGTTCTCACGTGTTTATTACTTGTCCTACTTCGTTCGTTTGTGTATTCTAGTTAAATTAGGAGCCACATTTAACCTCGTCATTCATTTCAAATCTTCGGATAAGGAACACCACCTTTTCCTAAGCATTTATGACCACTATCCCCGTACTGATCTTTTGCATACGACTCTTTAAATTGGTTTAAAGGTGAAGCATCATTCTTACTTTGTTATAATAATCTTTACAGATAGTGAGAAACAGTGTGACTCTGGAGCTTTAGATCAGTTATCTGCTGATCCTACAAGCCATCTGATTCAGATGGAGAATAACCATCTCCACTGTGAATCTTTGAACCCGGTTACAGCTCCACCTCTGTGCAATCTGGATATTGGAGTTATAGGGAGCCTACCTCCTGAACTCTTTTCAGAATTAAATGAAATCTATGGTGGAAAACTAGATGATCTCCTAGCTAAAAGCAGATACAAAAGTGAAGCTTGCTCGTCTTCTTTAAGGGTTTCGTCTCAAGGACCAGGAGAAGGTGAAATTTATCTATGGAGTAGCTTATTGTTCGGTTTTTGTAACTGATAAAGTTGCTGATTTTTTTTTCTCCCTTTTCTACTGTCAATCAAATGAAGGTGATAGACTTACTTTATCAGATGTCCAAGAAAACAAAACACAGTTGGAAAATAAGGTATTATTTAATGGACACTTCGGAATATATCTCATATTTTTCGTGTGCTATGATTCAGTATTTAACAATTATGCTACAAGTTGATTATGCCTATTTTTTTGTTTGTTGCTTCACTCTTTTTTTAATCTGAATGAACAGTTTACTGGTGTGAGAGAAACACCCTTCAATTCATTCATGTACTTATGTGCTCTTTGGTGTTTTTGGTCCTGTGCAGCACATTGTTGAACGTTCCCCACCTGCACAGATTTCTGGGGAAGGATTGTGCAATGTGGTGACTCCTATACCCACCTCTGGATCTCATAGAATTGATTTACTACCTTCATCTCTAAGTCAAGTAGATCCGTCAGTATTACAAGAGCTACCTGAACCACTGAGGGATGACATACTTAAGCAACTCCCAGCACACAGGGGAAAAGAGCTTTCTTTAGAACATTCAGTAAAAATTCATCACGAATCTTGTGATGCCACTGCCAGTACGTCTGGCTCAATAGACTCTTTCACGGAGAATGGTCTTTGGTCTGGGAACCCTCCTCTATGGGTTGATAAGTTTAAAGCCAGTAATTGCTTGATATTACAATTTCTTGCAGAGACGTATACAGAATTGGGGTCACCTGGAAATCTGTATGGGATTTTGCTGAGGACTTTATCTAAATCTTGGCATCCTTCAGTTCCGGAATCTGATGGTTGGGATGGTGCTATTTACGGTTTATGTGAACTTCTTAAGGAGTACTTTAAGTTAAAGATAGAGCTGGACATCGAGGAGACCTATGCTTGTTTTCATCTTCTTAAGAGGTAATTTTGTATGTTTGTTGAGATGACCTGGTGATGCAGGCTTGAAATTTTGTGCCTCTGTTTCAAGTGGTCTTGCGTTGCTATCTGCTTCTATGATATTTATCATCCACCCTTTTTATTCTTCTTTTCTGGAATTTTAGACATGACCATGCTGATATAATGTTGGAATTACATTAGTTCTAGTCTTCATTGTGTTATCCTTTGTTTTTGTTTCAGGTTAGCGATGAAATCCCAGGTTTTTCTGGAAGTCTTCAACATTATCGATCCTTACCTTCAGGTTATTGCCTTAAAATGCTAATTGAGATCTTTGTTTCTTTTTTTTTTTTTTGATAAAAAGCCAATTTTCATTGTGAATAAAATGAAAGAACATACAAAAAACAAGCTCACAAAAGGAAACACCCTAGAGAAAAGGGTGTTTCTCCAAAGTATTGATTCTTCCATAGATAACCTACCAGACATAGAACTTTACCTTTTTTAACATTTTCACCTTCCGAACGGAGGCAAGATCTATGAAAAAACCCTCAGGGACTAGGACTCCAAATGTGTTCTCTTATCCCTTCTAAGTTCAAAGTCTCCCAATAAAGAAAGGATAGCTATAACCTGTCGTTCCCTATTAGACAAATAACAACGGAACTCGAATGAAGGAGAGAGAGCTCCGAGAATGAATCAAGACATCAACCATACAACAATTTTTCGGTTTTAAATCAATGGTTTTTCATGTCATTAGTGCCCCTTTTTAGTTTTTGGCATCGTGCCTTGAAAATGAGTAGAGAGGTATGGTTAACCTTTATGTGTTGGTCTTTTTATAAACAACGTGCAACATGTATAGATTAGGTGCTTCTCATTCTGCACTTAAATGACAAGTGGAAGTGACTCAAGGCCTTTTAGAGTCCTACTAGATCCGCACACAAGACATTCACTAGCAAACGAAAATATAATTGGTGACAAGGAATTAACTCGAAAAATCCTTTCGTCTGCCGTTGGAAAAAAATAATTTTAGTTACAAAAATCTGAAAAATAGTTCTGCAAGGAGAAAGTGTAATCCTTCTAAAAACAAGTTTGTTCCCTCTCGATGTATCCTTAAGACAAGACCCTAGCCTGTGATTCCTCTCACAAATTGCTCGTGCAATTCCTTCGATAGAATTGTTCTGTTGGACCTTTCCTTTTCTTTTAATATGTCGTTGGAGATGGATATATATATATATATATATTTATATATATATTGAAGATACATAATTTAACAGGCTAAATTTTGTAGCTATGGCATCTTTATTTCTTTATTGAAGTTGTTCAATTTTTTGTGTACTCAATTCTCATTGCACTTCAAATCATCAGGGAGCAGTCAATGAATTCTACGGCGGAAGTTTGAAGGTGTAGACTCTTCACTCATACTACGTTTTGACCAGATAGCGTTGCGATGGAAATGTATGTGCAGGGTAAGATGCCTTCAATAATTCAGTGACGCATATTACAACTTGATCATCATTTGACAATCTTTAAACAATGTATGTAATGTCTTGTTCTTACAATTGTATGAAGTATAGGTAAAATGTTCATATGGAAGTGCTACCACTCTACTAGGTGATAAAGAAGTTAAGCTGTGGAGAACAAAGTATCTGCTTCTTCAGAAATTTCCTTTGGCATGGTAGTAAAGACAGGCCCAGGCGGTTCCCATCTCACTAAATGAAAACAAGGTGGTCTGGGTATTTGTAGATTAAAACACAACAATCTCAAGCCCTTCTAGCAAAGTGGAGATGGCGCTTCCAAGCTGAAAAAGTGGCACTTTGAGAAGAACTATTGCTGCCAAATATGGTGGTACCTTCCACTTAACTTTTTCATTGGTGTAAGGTCCAGAAATTTGGGAAATATAAATGTTGGGTGGTCAGTCTAATGGCGGTAAACAAAATCACACTCGGGGCACCCTCCCCCGAGTGTCCGGCCCATAAAGTATTGTGACTTTTCTGGATGAGTTTCTTCCTCAATTCTCTCGTTCTCTGGACATACAATCTATTTCCTCAAATCCTTTCTTTGCGTTCATTTAGATCGAGTGTGTGCGTTATTGTGTGATTCCAAAACGATTTTTTAACCTAATCTTGATCGGGCTTGACTTGGTCAACCCTAATACAGTAATACAAACAACGTGGTTCACTTCTTAATATTTCATAATTCTATTTCTGGTTATTTGTTGGTCAAATTTCATTCAAGTCTATAGTTTGAATATTTTCTATTTGAGTACAATTCAATTTCTATTTTCTTTTCTCATTGTCCATACATTTGCTATGCAAGTCCCAATGAGTTAAGACCGTAATTGAACTTAAGTTGCGTTGTCTCCTTGTTGCACGACCTAAAATATAGCAACTAATGTGAGAGTCCCGCTGATTGGGGAGAACAAAAATACTATTTATAAGGGTGTGGAAACCTTCCCTTACCAAACACGTTTTAAAGCCTTGAGGGAAAGTCCAAAGATGACAATGCTTTCTAGTGGTGGGTTTGGGCAGTTACAAGAGCCAGACATCGAACGATGTGTCAGCCTTCTCGCTGTTCTCCGAATGGAGGTAGACACGAGGCGGTGTGCCAGTATGGATGCTCGGCCCTAAAGGAGAGTGGATTTGGTGGTGGTCCCATATCAATTGGAGAAAAAGGAACAAGTGTTAGCGAGGACACTAGGCCTCGAAAGGGAGTGGATTGTGAGAGTCCCACACTGGTGAGGAGGAGAACAAAACCCCTAGTAACTATATCGACATAATAAATTCATAGCAACACATAAATACAATAATATTTATGGTCGATGAGAATCAATGAATTAAGCATTCCACCACCTTGTTACGTATGTCGAAACGAGTTAAGACCATAGTTGAGCTAGAGTTGCGTTATCATCTTGTTGCACGAACCAAAATTTAGCAACAAATGAACTCACGTGAACCTAACTCAATAATAACTGACATGGACCCCGAAAACAGAGGGTTAAGTTGAGTTAGGTTGTGAACTCTATTTAGATTGCTAGGGTTATCAACCAACCAATCGAGCTTTCGAGTTGGTTCAAAAGTTTTTTCAATCTAAATCCAACCCAACCAATGTACACTCCCTGTGATTAATGATACCGTGAGATCTCACAGTGGTGGGAGAGGGAAACAAAGTACACTCTTTGTAAGGGTGTGGAAACCTCTCCCTAATAGATGTGATTTAAAACCATGAGACCGATGACGATATGTAACAAGCAAGAGTGAACAATATCAATTAGCGGTGGGCTTCAGCTGTTACAAATGATATTAGAGAAAGATACTGGGCGGTGTGCCAGTGAAGACGCTGGGCCCTTAAGGGGGTAGAATGTGAGATCTCACATCGGTCGGAGGGTGGAACGAAGCACTTCTTATAAGGGTGTGGAAACCTCTTCCTAATAGACGTGTTTTAAAACTGTGAGGCTGATGATGATACGTTATTGGCCAAGACGAAAAATATCTACTTGCGGTGATCTTGAACGGTTAATAATAAATAAATAAATAACACACCTGTGCCCTAAAGTCAAGACCCCAAACTTCAACCTTTTCTTATATAAACACTAAGCCTTTCTATGCATTTTCTAATATAATGAAATCTCAGTCTCTCCTTTGGGCTCTTAATGCCATTGCCATCTTCATCTTCTTCCTCTTATTCTCTTCCATTCAAGTCCACTCCTCGAGACCTCTCGAACACGACCCTTCTTCCTCGACTTCTCCGACGACAAAACTTCATGTACACAAAGCTTATTTCGAGCCGAGCCACCGTGGCGTCGGCCATTGACTGTCCTGAAAGCTTATCGTTGTTGTTTGATTAGTTCTAGAGTTTGTATGCACGGTGAGAATGGTCTTAGCTTTTGTATATCCAAACAATTTTAAAATGGATTGATTGTTGCGAATTTCGAATGTTAAAATGATCAACCACATCAAATGACTTTTCGAATTGCCACAAATCTACTGTTTATGACCACTACTCGTTATTGTTTCATTAAATATACTTCGTCAAAAGGTTCATGTTTCGACTTTGGACGTCATAGACTGGTATCGAAATTTCATCATAGATACATAAGATTTGATTTTGACGACCCTACAATATCAATAAAAAGAGTCCTGAAATAGATTTGATCCATATCAAAATACCCAAAAGTCATGAAATAAAAAAGGGCCAATAAATAAAATCATTGTCGATCATAGGCTATCGAGATGGAAAGAACTTGCACCAAACCGTCAACGTCATTTTTGGCTTTTCCTTTATTTGAGCTTTTTCTTTCGAGCTTCCTGAAGAGAGGTTTCCACACTCTTACAAAGAAATCTGTTCTTCTCCCCAACTAATGTAGGGTCTCACAATCCACACCCTTTAGGGCCCAGCATCCTCGCTGACACTCGGTCTCATCTCCAATCGATTTCGTTACTCCCTTCAATTGATGTAGGATCTCACATACAATACGATGCTATGCAAACTAAACTCTAAACTCTAAACTTATAATTTTACGTTTTAAACTCTAAACTTATAATTTGACGTTTTAATAAGAAACTTTTGAAGCAAACAAAACCCACAAAACAAAAGTGCCACTCATCTCTCTACTCCAAAACAATCATCAAAATAAACAAGTCCGACAACTCAAACCCCAAAAAACAGGAAAAGAACAAAAAAAAGAACATCTTTTCACATCTATTTCTTTCCCATCAAAAAAAGAACTCTGGATTTACAGCTTCTTCTGCTCTGTTTCTGATTCATTTAACTCAAAAAAAACATCAAAACTATATACACATCAAACTCCAAAACCCTCCTTCCTCCTCAGAGCTTCCTCCCCATAGCCATCGCCGGCGACCAAAAGTCCGCCACCGTACAGTTCGCCAAATGCAAGCTACACTCCACCGGAATCAAACACAGGCCTCTCCCTTTCAGCTCCCCCTCTGTGTCCCCATTTCCTCCTCCCTTCAGCGAAACAAAGCGAAGAAATGGCTTAAAATCAAAGAAGAACAGGAAAATGCTCTGTTTTTTTTTTTGAAACAGAGTGCTTACCAGCTGATTCTTGTCCAGGTAAGGACTGTACAAGACTTGAATTTGTTCGTGTAAAAATTTGATGTAACCCATTGCCTCGTGAAGAACTGAAGCTGTGTCTGTCTGTTTTGAAGCCATCAACATTCAAAAATTGATATCAAGTTCTTGAAAATGGACAAAAATGTAATGAAATTAGATACTCTGTTTTTTTTTTTTCTGCAACCTTGCCGAACGGCGAAACCAATTGTTGTAGCGCTGTGATTCTTTCTCCTAGCTTCTCCTTCCTCTAATATCACCAAATAAACAAAACCCATGTTATAAAAACAGAGAAAAAACAAGAACATCGCAAGAACTGACTGACCTTTGCATGTCCGGCAGAACAGGGAGCTTCAGGTTTGGTCTTTTTTGAAGCTTTCTGGTTCGACAATGGAGCTGGTTTAATGGCGGTTGTTTCTGGGTTTGATCCATTTTTTCTCTTTACGGAATCGCTGCATGCGTGGGCTGATCTAAGTCCCAGCTGGGGATGTTCTTGCTCTTGTTTGGTGCCGAAACAGAGCATCTTGGGGGGGTTTTCAATGGCGAATGATGAAGAAACAGAGTACTCAAAGATTTGGTGATGAACATGATGGTGTTTATCAACATCGATATCATCATCTTCATCATGATTTGCAGAGAATAGAAGCTGAGAAAAAGTGGTAGCTGCTGCTGTTTTTGGGTCCCGACCAGAGGATTGATTTTCCGCCATTAATGGGTTGGAAAGAAAACAGAGCCCCAGATAAAAACTGTGTGAAATCGAGCTGCTGGTGTTTTTAAAAGTGTGAAGAACATCAGTGGGAGAAAAAAACGGAAGCTTTTTATGTTTTTTTCTTTTTTTCTTTTTTTTGTCTCTGTCTCTGTCTCTGTTTGTGTGCGAGTGAGAAGCAGGGGATTATTGTGGTTTTGGTTAGAAATGGAGTGTGTGGAGGGCTTGGAAAGTTCCGAGATTTTGGTTTTTGGAGCGTTTTGGTCAAATGTTTTGGACCCGAGATGGCTGTGGATTTCGATGTCCGAAGTGGAGGCAGAGGAAGCCATTGTTATTGCCATTGCCACGGTGCTCTGTTTTTTATATGAGGCTCTTGTGGGGGAAGAACACTCCCTTTTGAGTAGAAACTTATGATCTAATTGTGTGTGTATGTGAGTCTCTTTGTTTGATGATTTGGTTCGATGGTTACCGTGAATGATCGATGGGATTATGTACGAGACGGAGGAAATTAGTGGGTATAAGACGTGGCAATATGTGAATGAATGAATCGAGACCATGTTCGAATGATAGCGATTATG
Organism: Cucurbita moschata; assembly: GCF_002738365.1. Lineage (NCBI taxonomy): Eukaryota > Viridiplantae > Streptophyta > Magnoliopsida > Cucurbitales > Cucurbitaceae > Cucurbita > Cucurbita moschata. The sequence continues at coordinate 3,152,718 of NW_019268533.1, forward strand.
AGAACTGATGATTAAGAAAGACTAAGAAAACGGAAAGTTACTACCGGTGTCGAGAAGGGACGTCTTTTTTCTCGGTGACTCGATCATAGAAGCTCTAAAGTTAGCGTGTTTTGCTTAAAGGAATTCGTGGTTGTGAGATCCTACGTCGGTTGGAGAGGGGAACAGAGTATTTTTTATATAGGTGTAGAAACATCTCCCTAATAGATGCGTTTTAAAACTGTGAGGCTGATAACAACACGTAACGGGCCAAAGTGGATAATATTTACTAGCGATGGTCTTATGTTCTTAGAAATTGTATTAGAATCAGACATCGAGTGGTGTGCCAACGAGGACGCTGGACTCCCAAGAGGGTGGATTGTGAGATCTCACATTGATTGGAGAGGAGAACGAAACATTTCTTACAAAAGGTGCAAAAACATCTCCCTGGTAGACACGTTTTGAAACCGTGAAGTTGATGGCACACGTAACATGTCAAAGCAGATAATATTTACTAGCGATAGTCTCAAGCCGTTATAAATGATATCAGAGTTTGACACGGGGTGGTGTGCCAGCGAGAACATTGGGGCCCTTAAAGTGAGTGAATTGTGAGATCTCACATCGATTGGAGAGGGGAACGAAACATTTCTTATAAAAGTGTAGAACTCTCTCTCTAGTAGACACATTTTAAAACTATGAAGTTGACGGCGATACATAACGAGTCAAAACAGACAATATCTACCAGCGATGATCTCAGACTGTTACAGTGGCATCTTAAGAATTCCATTAAAAAAAAACACGTCAACGAGAAAAAAAAACATGTCGAAAAAACTCGTGTTTATTTGTAGGAACAGTTTTCACTTCTAAAAGTGAAAAGCAAGTAACGTGACCATAACGCAAAGACGGAAATAGTCCTCACTCTTAGAGGTAAAAAATAAGTAACATGATTATGTCCTACCCGACTACAAAAAAATAATAATAATAATAAATAAAAAAAAATATCGATATAATCATATACTCGATCCGAATTTCGAATCCTACGCATCGTAGTAAAATAAGGTAATATTGAAGTTGTAGTAAAAGAGGAGGGGGTTCGGGTGCCGACATTTGGTGGGATTAAGTCATAGGATGCCGTGTTTCCCCGACACCTCGGCGGTCGAATGCTCTTATTTTCTCTTGCCGCCCTCCGATGTCTCGGCCACTGCCACGGCCCTACCTCCGCCTGTACTTACTGGCCTTTTTCTTTTTTTTTTTTCTTTTTTTAATGCAACAAAATCTATATATTTTATTTTAATTTGAGGCTAAATATATTATTATTTAAGTAAAAAGTTGAAAATTAATTCAAATATAATTTTTCTTAAAATATGATGAAAATTTAAAATAAGTATAATAATAAATGGAAAAGCGGGGTCGATCTCGCGATTAAGATAGTCGCGTTAGAGGTCGTGCAGCAGCTTCCCGTGGAGCCTCCTATGGATCATTAGGTCTGCCCGGGAAGGAGTGAGAACTTCCAGAATAAGCTTGACGCAAGCCTCCGTCTATGTATTGATTATCGGGCCCATAACAACACTAAAATGGACTTATATGTTCGAAAACATCTTAGTTGTACTAGCAATACGTTCATCTTCTTTGCCAGTAAAGCTACAACACTGTTTGATAGTAATCACTCGTGTGCATCATGGTGTTCTTGGACTTGTTAGTCCTCTCTTCCATGGTGTTATCCACTATACGACGCCATGAATCTTGACGGGTGGTTGTCGGCGTCGTGCTCGTTGTGAGGTAACTCAACAGTCTTTTCTTCTAATCTCCCTCGTTTTCCCTCTATATCATGTTTTTTTTATTTGTAGTTGATTCTATGAGGTGCGACTAAAGGTTGTTGGTATCGGGAAAAACGTGTAGGGTGAGGGTGCGAGAATTTTGACGAGTCGTCGGAATTCTCATCCCCTTTCTTCTGGCGCCTCGTTTTTTTTTTTTTTTTAATCCTTTCATTAGTAAAAATAACAATAAATAGAAACAATTTATATATATATATATATATATATATATATATATATATATATATATATATATATATATATATATAT
>NW_019268533.1:3155837-3177690 GCF_002738365.1 Cucurbita moschata
TATATATATATATATATATATATATATATATATATATATATATATATATATATATATATATATATATATACTAAAAATTGGTAAAAATAACAATAAATAGAAACAAATCAATTATTGGATGAATTTTAGAGTAACTGAAAAAGGTATAAGCTGGTGTCAATTGTCGAAAGAAAGGAGAAGAAGATTCCAATAATCGCGGGCCTCCACACGATAACCTCCAAACTCCCTCGATCATTGTATGAATGCGACGACGATCTTTCTTGGCTGCTTCGATCGGTTGCTCCATTTAGGTATTCCACTCTCTTCGTTTTGATTTTTTTTAGAAGTGATCACAATTTTGCATCGGTTTTTTTTTTTTTTTTTTTTTTCTGTTCTTTTTCACAATTTCTTCACTTCGTTTGTTTGTTTGATTTCCAATCCACTCGAGAATAGCAATGCGTTTTGTTTCTCATTCGTTAGTGATGGAATTTTAGTTGCTGAACATGATCTTGTCGATCAACATTTTCGCGGGCTTTGATTTTATCATTCGATGTGATTTATATGGGATTATCATAGATGAAGAGGATTCACGTTCTTCTTCGATGTGATTTATGTGGATTATCAGAGATTTGAACTTCTATGTGGTGGCCGGGAACTGGCTGAGCTACTCACAAAAGATTCATAACTGCTTCTTTTCTGATTTATTATTAATTTTTTGTAGGTTAAAATAGTTGACCATTTTGATTGTAATGTCCATGAGTTGGTTTATGTAATATATATTTTTCTTTCTTTTCTTTGTTCTTTGTTTTAATGTATGTAGGAATCTCTTTATCAATTCAGTATCTGTTTGGGTTTACAGGGATGTTAGGCTTTTTTGTTTTTTTGGAGTTGCTATCATGAGGAAAAGGTGTTTTGAAAGTTTACAATTTCGATTTTATGTTTAGCCATTTCGGTGAAAAGGAATAAGAAGATTTTCAGGAACATGTTAGAATTTTCAAAATGTTTTGGATTGAATTCTAAACACATAAAGCCTTTTTTTCTTTGAGATTTTAGTATTATCCCATGATCTCGATTGCTTTTGTCGTTCTAATTACCTTGTTCAATATGTTTACACGGATTTTATGAATATAACGTTGAATTTGCTTTAGTATAAATGTAGAGTCGAATTGTTTGGTTCTTTTATGTTCAGATTTTGCTTTCTGTCACTCTTTTCATCATGATTCATGTCGTGAATGACTCGTTCTTGGCATTGATCTTAGTGTATTATTAATGTCTGAGGTCAAATTGGAAGACTCTTAGAAATATTGTAATAAAAATTGTGGGAAGATTTGGTGTTGCATATAGAACTTAGTTCTCACCATCCCTGGATTAGGATCTTGTTGCTTGCAGCACCCTGAGCTCGTGGTATATACACCTTTTGAAGTATCTTTATGTCCTCTGTCTTTGGCTGTAAAAATAATGCAACAATCTCTACACTGTTGGACATTTGTTATACTTGTATTGAAATATGTGATAATATGTTATAAATTTGCGTTATAATTCATGCTTTCAAGCACTGCAGAGGGTATCCATCAGCTCGTGTTATCCTCATGGGTCATTGTTTGGAATCCAAACACAAAAAAGATATGAAGGCATTAAAGGTTGTTTTGCAATATCAATAAAAAATTACAATATCAGCAGCCTTCTCCCTCTCCTAAAGTGTGAGATTCCACATCGGTTGGGGAGGAGAACGAAACATTCTTTATAAGGGTGTGGAAACCTCTCCCTAGCAGACGTTTCAAAAACCTTGAGGGGAATCCCGAAAGAGAAAGTCTAAAGAGGAAAATATCTACTGGCAGTGGGTTTGGGCCATTACAAATCGTATCAGAGCCAGACACCGAGCGATGTGCCCGCGAAGAGGCTAAGCCCCGAAGGGGGTGGACACGAGGCGATGTGCCAACAAGGACGCTGGGCCTCGAAGGGGGGTGGATTGTGAGATCTCACATCTATGGGGAAGGAGAACAAAACATTCTTTATAAAGGTGTGGAAATCTCTCCCTAGCAAACACGTTTCAAAAACCAAACCTTGAGGGGAAGCCCAAAGAGGACAATATCGGCTAGCGGTGAGCTTGACCCATTACACAAAGTCCCACAATGGACAATCCTCACCAAAATGATCCTCCTCTTAAGGTGCCCCAACTCCCCTTATTTATTCATAACGAATACACCACTATTTAATTATCACTATGTCCTTACTACTATTCTACTAACATTCTCCTGGTGGCGAGGGCTTAGGATGCTTAGACGTACTTTCCAGGGTCCTATTCTAAAGATCCTAAAGTTATATAATCTTATAATTTAAAACTCTTGCTGTCTTTTAGAATTGGTCTTAGTGTATACAAAGCCTCGCCATGGATTAGCGGAGAGTGTGCTATGAGCAGGGTGCCCTTTTCAGTTTTCAGAAAAGAAAACAAAGGGAAAATGTACTGTAGCTTTTGTTGATGTAACAGGTAAAAAATTGTTTCAGTTTAGCTTAGTATTTGATGTTCTTGTATTGTTTTTAGTAAAATTTAGATGTAATCTTGTTAATTTTAACGAAATTATGTCTTATTTACTTAATAAGCATCACGCGCCCACCTAATCTTAGTATTTGATGTCCTCGTATTGGTTTTATTAGTTTCATAATACTAATAAAACTAGGTTGGGTGTAGGGGGTCGATCTTTATTTTCTTACTCAGGTAAGTCCACCGCTAGTAGATATTGACCTCTATAGGCTTTCCTTTTCGGGCTTCTCCTCAAAGTTTTTAAAACGAGTATGCTAGGGAGAGGTTTCCACACCCTTATAAAGAATGTTTCGTTCTCCTCCCCAACTAATGTGGGATTTCACAATTTTATAAGGGTGTGAAAACCTCTCCCTAGCATACTCGTTTTAAAAGCTTTGAGGGAAAGCCAAAAAGGAAAAACCCATAGAAGATGATATCGGCTAGCGATGGACTTGATTGTTACAACCTAGGTCAGGTCATCTATCTTTTTTGCCTTCGTGATGCTGGTTTGGATGGTGTTTGTTTGGGGACCTTAGTGCAACAACAAAGGGCCGATATTTTTGACTTCATCAAAAGAGTGCAATCAAGCACATGTTATTATGTCATTAAAAAATTTCTAATTACCGAGGAAGAATCAGAAGAACAATACAGATCACAGGGATCTGAATTCCACTCCACTGCTGTACGGGTCAGTTTTGGATTTCATACTGTCAACCATTTCAATACTAGTATGATATATAGGACATAGAAAATTCTTGGAATTTTTATTTCAAAAATTTTAGACTAATAGGTGCTGTGAGATTCGGGGCGTGGATTGTGAGATCCGAGATCCCACGTCGTTTTAAAAACTTTGAAGGAAAACTCGAAAGACAAAGTCCAAAGAGGACTATATCTGCTAGCAGTAAGCTTAACCTGTTATTATTGGTACTCTTTCTTCACACTCTAATGGTTTGATTTGTTGGTTGGTTTCAGGATCCATACTTAAAAACAATGTCTTCTTTGGAAATTTATGAAGAATCCAATCCAGAATGTTACTGTGGAGTGCCTGCAAAACTGACAATGTCCAAACAGGATGTCTCATATAAGCATATACAGACTTAAGGAACTCAGTACTTAGTTTACCTCGACTCCTTTATATTTATGTCCTGAACACTGGCCGTAATGTGGTTTCTTTCATTGGGCTAACGAACCCGAGCCATCTGATGATCGACTCGTCAATGAACTAAACTTGATCCGCAATGTGTGTATTCGTCTACAAGAAAGATTTGACGAAATCAAAGAGGAACGCACCAATGAGACAGCAGAATGGGAAAGGGAAAAGGCTGAGCTAACGTTGATCAACACTGTCATGCCGTTTCAAGTCCCAAGTTTCGTTTGAAAGGTTAAAGGTTTTCAACGTTAAAGATAGTTTGAAGAGTAATATTGTAACTTTTGAAATACTCGACAGGTATCGTTAAAGACAGGTATCTTACCAGAAATTACAAGAACAGAGCTGTGCACAAAGGTGGAACAGAACTACTGTTGAACTTTTGAGTCCGACAATAAGTGAGCTATTAACAGACTATGCTTGCACGATGAAAGCATATGCCTTTTGTTTTATGGCAACTTGCAAACTAAGTGTGAAGGTCCCTTGTGATGTAGGCATTGATTATGATACTAGCAAGCGAGTTTTAACCGTTCTTAGTGGTTGATAATGTTAATTATGAGATCGGGCAACGAGATATTTCTTTTAAGGGTGTGGAAACCTTTTTGTAGTAGATGCGTTTTAAAATTGTGAGGTTGACGACAATACGCAACGAGCCAAAGCGGACAATATCTACTAGTGGTGGATTTTGAATGTTACACTACTAATATAATAATTTGCTCTTAAAAGTCAAACACGATGTACTAAGATCCTTTCATTTAGCAGCATCTTAGGATGACATAGCTTTCAAGGTTCAAACGAAGAAAGGCTTACAGTGGATACCTAGGCACCTAGAGACGAGGAAGGGCGTAGTAAGCGACGAAATGCTTCGGGGAGTTGAAAATAAGCGTAGATCCGAAGATTTTCAAATAGGTCAACCTTTCAAACTGCAGCTGAATTCATGGGCAGGCAAGAAACAACCTGGTGAACTGAAACGGAAAAGTAAAGAAAAATGTAAGCATTTCATTATCCTTTCAACAAATTTAAGATTGAAGTATAGATCGCACAACTCTACTTTCTCGAATTACGAAGATCGGTTTGTTATATGCAGTAAGCCGTTGTTGTTGCCTTTGGCTTACATTCCCATGTAACACCTATTTCAATTTCTCAAATCTTGCTCTCAAAACTCTCTTTCTAAATCTCTCTGCCCTCGTTTTCTAAAACTTTCTTCTTGAACCGGGGCCGGGGCCAGAGGCTCAAGCATACGTCGCTTGGCCATAAGCGACGCAAGAACAAATAAGCTTAACTCACTTGTTGCTGAGAAGTGAGTGTCGCGCAATCGCAAGTCTGCTGCCATCAAAGTACGATTTTTTTTTTTAATTATATTACGAAACTTTTTCTTCAATATAATTTTTTATAATGATTCCTCTTGAGAAATTTGGAACTTGTCTTGTCAATATCTAGACACTCGCTAGAATTGTTGGCGAAGAAAACTATTAACGTGGATCTCTCTGCTCCATGAACTATTTAGAGTTGACATTAAATAGGTCACAAAAGACGAAGTCGATTTCTACCCGTGCACAACACAAAGTGGATTGAACTTTTAGAGAACATTTTGTGCACATATTTTTTTGTCGCTAAGACAATGACAAGATAAGCCAGAAAAAAGGAAAGAAATAGACGAAATTGAGTCGGAATTTGAGTTAGTGATTGAGATTTTTTTTTCTTTTATCGAAGTTCCTTCTAGAGATTTGGGTATGGAAATTCTTTAAATCGATATGATTTTCAAAACTAAATAATAGAATATAGATGAAGATAAGAACGTAATCTTGATGTCATCTAGGTCGTATATCCAATGTTTTTTATCAAAAGAGTCTAGAAGTTCCTCACGAGTAAGAATATGAAAGGTTTCTCAAACCCTAATCTCGCTCTCCAAATTCATGTGTGGGTGTAGCAACCCTACAAGAGATTACGATCGAGATTCGAACAATCTATCATCTTATACTATACGAGCTATAAGATATTTATGTTCTTAGAACGTCTTAATTAGGGTTTCTCAATATATATATATATTAATTAAGGAGTGCAAACCATCTACAAATAATCTAACGGTCAACAATTGAGGGCACAGGATAACTATCGTACACCGGCAGCACAATATCTCGAAAGAGAATTTCTGAATGCCGCGAAACTAAAACCGACGTGAAGTCCCAACACCGTTAGCATCCTCAAAACAGTCACAGCGTAGAATCTGAGAAGACGATGGCTTGGCCTTTCTCCGACGCTAATGTCCACCGCCCGCTCTTCATCTTCCCGGTTAACTTCATCGGCTCTTCAACTCCTGCCGCCGCCGGTCCCTGCTCCTCGGCGCCTGCCGGCCCGCTAATTCTCTGCGGCTTCCAGGTTCCCTTCGCCAAAACCCGCTATCATTGCTTCTTTGTGTTGCTTAACTGAAAACGCTATCCACGAATGTTTTCACTTGGCGCCTGGTTGTTCCGTTACCTTTTTTCATGGTTTATTGATACTTAACTGGCTGAGAATTATTTTTGCAGATTTGGAATCTTGAGAATTTTTTCTTTTGTTTTGTAGTTTAATTAGCTGATAAAAAATTGGAGAGAATAATCAGAGCACAGATGTATTCGATATACGGATGGTTCTTGTTTATAGATTTGTTGGCCTTCCATTTCATAATTTAACGCTTGTTTTTTTGCGGTTACTTGTAGAAAGTAGATGAAAAAGGAAGTGGACCACTTCTACTCTCTTTTCCTGCATCATGACCCCGGAATATATTATTGACTGGAACTGTTTGCATATGATATGAGGAAATTGGCATCAGAATCTCAAACGTGGAAAGTTATTTTACTGTAAAATTGTAAGTGTGTGCCTTCCTTAAACTTAGTGTTGTGTCTATAATAATCTACGAACTCTTAACTGTGTCTAATAAGAATTTGGATTTAGGTCTTTGATTTGTCAATTTTGTGTTTAATAAAACTCCAATTTACTAACTTCTTGATACAAAATTGAAAGTTTAAAGACATGTAATGTATTGTTTTAAATTGTACAACCTATGTCCAAAACTTGATATATACCACAAACTTGTAACTCTACGTTTATTTGGCATTATTTATTTTTGGCTCTATTCCATATTGGACATCTTTCTTTCTTTGTCGTATATGATATGTGTTTTTCCAATTTATTCATATGAAGAAGATATCATTTCTCTATTCTCTAGGTAATAATGGATGTCGCTGAATTTTTGGGTGATCTGTTTGATATTATATGTAATTCTGTGTTTCTTCTTTCGTTTACTGTTTTTTTTTTCTTCTTCTTCATACTCTAGGAGATTGGGAGAATTGGGATGAATACAATCCTTTATGCCAACTTGTAGCATGACAGCAACTCCCTGCCTGACATCCACCTCACTGTCAATGTTAGGGCTTTTTACGAGCTGTCTCATGGTACCTTCTGCCGTCCCTGTCAATATCGCTAGTGGTTGCTTTGTGAGTCTTGCTTGTTCTAGGACACATTATATGCACAGTCAGTAGATTTTCACTCTCTTATTGTTATTTATCTGTGGCCTAGATCCTAGGGTCGCATTTCAATAGTTACGTTTGCACAACAATGGTTTCTGTTTATGGAATGGAAGGTAAAATTAGTCAAGAACACCAAGTCTAGGTGATTAGTTTCTTCCGCAGATTGCATTTGTGTTTGGTTGATAAGATCTTAAGAAGGATTTGGAAATAAATTGAGAAGCGGGAGTGGGGAAGATGGATTGTGCTCAAGGATATTCACTCATCCTGAGCTGGAGACTGATACAACGTTGTCGATTTTTTTGTCCTCTTGTGCTTTTGATTTTGAATAATACATTGGATCCTAGTATTTTCCAACTTATATTTAGACTGGGAACCAGGAAATGAATTGAGAAGCGGGAGTGGGGAAGATGGATTGTGCTGAAGGATATTCACTCATCCTGAGCTGGAGTGTGATACAATGTTGTCGATTTTTTTTGTCCTGTTGTGCTTTTGATTTTGAATAATACATTGGATCCTAGTATTTTCCAACTTATATTTAGACTGGGAACCAGGAAATCTAGCTGCTGGATCCTTGATGGCGATTGGCAGATAGGTTGCAATGCTAGTGTTAACTTATAGACAAATTTAAATAGTATTTTGTGCCATCATAATTTTGAGAATATAAACATAATGATTCAAGCAATGGAAATGGAGTGAAAACTTTTGGACCACTTAGAAAGTGTCTTTTTTTTCTTTCCTTTTTTATGGGAGGTTCTCGAAGTTGTCTTTAAAAATTACCTTTTAGACTAAATTTGAACTATGAGTTGTATGTGCAATTTTCCATACATCTTAAACTCCTTTAATTTAATGGAATTTATTTTGCCACACGTTTTCTATTTGCTGTGAGTTTCTCCACTTTAATATTTTGGATCAGACTTGCAGAAGGATAAGTCATAATAAATGCTAGTAAAATTGGAAAATGTGATCATGTAAAGAAATTGCTAGAGATATCGGCTACCTCAACTCAACTAGAAGTTTCTGCATTTTCGTATTATTGCCTCATTCTCTGTTTAGATAAAATAGTGAGAATGTCGTGCTTTTATCGCTTACTTATAACCGAACATTGTGTGTAATTCTTTTCTCCATTTGGCTGATAAATCATGACATCACGTTAGGTGTTAGGTGTTAGGTGTCTGTTTCATGGGTTCAATCAATATCGTTACCTTGTATTTTGGCAGAGAAACACTTGGAAGATAAAGTGATGACTTTGTTTGTTAACTTTTTTTATTGCTTCTCACAGCTGCCGTTGGCCCTTTCAGGTACTTAAGTTAAATGGGATTAAACATGGCCATGTGCGGCAATACGCGGGCGCAGGGGACTCGTGAAGAGTTGTTACTTCAGGAACTAATGCTTTGGAAATACGATAAAAGCGTTCTTAATTATATTATTGATCAGAGCAGGGATTAAAGCATTTGCTAGATTCTTGTGTCATCTAGCTGTTGCTTCTCATTCATCATTACTTACTATGTCATCATTGATTTACTATTGAAAAAAGAATTAAAAAAAAAAAATTGTTTTCCGAAGTCAATCAAACAGCCATCGAGAATTGGATGGATGTTAAATTTGAATTTGCGCTAACACTTGCTAATTTGCAGAGGTTGACCAGGTTGCAAGGAAACTTTGGTCTCAGTAGCCTTCTGAACTTTTGGATCCGCCGACACTTTATTCCCACGTCATTATGTGAGTATTGCTGATGTTTGTTGAATTCCAAATTGAAACTTTATTCTTCTTCTTTTTGGATGGGAAAAAAACGTATATTAACAAAAGGCCCTACAAAAAGGGCAGATAAAATGTCAAATGAGATTACGTAGAAGACTCCTAATTGGCAAAATATTTGCTGCATCAAGTCACCATTACAAAAATCCTTTGGTAAGGGACACCAAGTAGATGAGAAATCTAACTGGATCCTAGAAAAATTCATCCCGACCACTTGAAATTCATGGATTTCTCTTAAAATCTAGATCCACTGCTACATTAGTTTAGATGGTTCTGCCCATTGAAACAAATCCTCACCCTACAATTCCGGAGAACATACCAGCCAATATCCAAAATTTGGAGGAGCTTATTCTAGCACAAGGCTGCAAACCGGCAGTGGATAAAAGAGATGGGACTAATCCTCTTCATCCTTAACCAACTAGGGAGATAACATGCTAGTTCGGCAACCTCTTTTGAACTCTACAACAAGTTCTCAACCTTTTTAAACAAAGACCCTAAGAAAAGCTCACTCCTTAGGAACATCACCTTCCAAATGAGACGGCCTACCAAACTGCAAGCTTGTAACAATCACGAGCTCCCATCAAACCAGTGTGCAAAAAAGGATAGAAGTTTCTGGTTGCAATTACAGGAGAATAGACCAGGTGTGGGGAAGAGTTTCTGTGATTTGTTAGTTCTAAACCGGCTGCATGGTGATTATCCCTTGAAAACTAGTTAGATAAAAATGGAGTTGGGTAATTATCGTAGAGTTAAAAACACTGATTAGACAGTCGGTATCAAAAGGTGAATGAGATTGCCAGACAGAAATCTCATTCTCTCGAAGCAAATATTAGTTTTGTTCGACGGAGTGGGTTTTCTTGTGGATGGAAATATTAGATCGTACATAAGTTTTTGTTGAGAAAGAGAGAATCCTCTAATGGATTCCCTTACTATTACAGGAAAGTGGGAATTTGTAGCCCTGAGAGGTCATTCTATCAAAAGCCAAAGGTCAATAGAATAAGTGGTTTCATAATGCTTCTCCAACTGTGTTTTCACAGGGTCTACCATTATATATATTGTCTTGAAAAAGGAAAAAGAAAGCTTAGCTACGCACCAGAAACTAAGATTTCTTATTATTTGATGTGAAGTTTATATTGGATTAAGAATATTAATAGGTAAACATATTTAGTAAGCTGAGTTGTTTCAAAGAATTCTTATTTAAGAAAAGGGGAACTGAGGGAAGGTGTCGAAGTTGTATCTCGATATGGACCTGTATGGCTACTGATTATTCCCTGCGTTGATGATTATAAATAAGCCTAAGGTCCTAAAGTGAAATAAGTGCCTTAGATCCCAAATCCAATCAAATCAGTGACAGGACAATCATTTGGATGAGTTATTGGTAACTGTTGAACTGGCTGATAATGTAGTATAGTGGCTTCTTGTCTTGTAGTGTTTTATCTTGGTGATGCCCATTTTTCACCAATAATGTGCTGATGATGCAGCCAGATTGGGTAGGAATAAAGCACCAACATGAAGAAAAGCCCATTTTAACACTTCCTTATAAAGAGAAACCAAATGCATTTTAACCCTTATTCCTTCCATTGTTACTATTCTCCAATACTCTTGTCTGTAAGCCCATTTTCACCCCCAACAAAATATCAAATCAAAAAGGCACTAAGAAATACCACCACCACACCCACTTCTCAGTTGTCACTAGGATTATTGCTATGCTGCATATGACATTGGTGAAGCCTGTTTCTTTCAAGTGGGATTTTTTTAGCACTAAGTTATTCTATCAATGATAGATTTCCCCCCTTTTTTTGGTGCTATCCACACATCTTTAAATGGGGTAAAGAAAAACTGTAAATATTTGGGTATTGTCCTCTAAAACTTATTCTTGTCTTATTTTTGTTTCAGTTTATTAAATGAATTGCTTTTAAAAATAAATCATCTTTCTTACAAGTTACAGGATTGGTTAGATACTTCTTAAGAATTATGGACATGTTGTGATTGTTTCTTAAGTTTTTTTTTTTTTTTATCTTGCTTCACACGGATAGACATATTTGAGCTGAGCTCGAATTTGTTTGTATTGAATTAGCTTAGTAACCAGGTAGTGGGTTAAAATTGATAGCTTAGTCGCCCCTCCCAGCTGCCTATTTCATGCTTGATAAAACTCAAAAGATCGTTCGTATCTGTAATGATTTTGTGAGATTCTTCCACGAGAAGTTTCTAATACAATAAGCAATGCAATTTTAGAGAAAACCAATCTCTTTAGCTTCTCAAAAGCAAGACCAAAATGATTTGTTAACTTGGTGGGTAAGAATCAGAAATGGCAGGCAACTGAAACAGATTCTAAGATCATGATTTGACCATTATTGGCATATTATTTGGGATTGTCAACTGTAGGTGTTTCTGAGAGTTACTTCAAAAAGGAGACATCCATCTATAAAGTTATTGAGGCTAAGTTTGGAAAGAATATGGACAGGAGGGAAAAGATAGACAAAAGAAACCAAAGCTACAAACGTTAATTATATGATCCAATGTCTCCTCAGCACCAAGCCTGACTAAGTGGGGCAAAACCAAATAGAAAAGAAGACAAAAGCCATGTTTTGTAGGTAACAAACAACTCTCTGAGGTCTCTCTGAGGTCTGATAATCTCTCTCTTTTTCTACAGGTTCTCAACCAGACAGCCATAGCCCTGAAAAGTTATGGAAGATAGAGAAGAAGCAGCAGAACTAACAGCTACTACCCAAAAGCCAGGTGAATCAAGTCCCACAAGAATCAACAGAAATGAATCAACAGCAAATGAAAATCCTGCAAGAGGGTGGCTGAATTTGAGCTTGGGTGGGAATTTGCAGCCCTGCAATGGCACAGATGATTCTGATTCCCAGCCATTGATGAACAAGCCAAGCAGCAGTTCAGCTGCTGCAACTGCCAAGATGTTTTCATGTAACTACTGTATGAGGAAATTCTACAGCTCACAAGCATTGGGAGGCCACCAAAATGCCCACAAAAGGGAGAGGGGAGCAGCAAGAAGATACCAATTTCAAAAAATAATGGCGATGATGGGTCTGCCTCCATTAATGAATAATGCTGCTAATTTTATGGTTCGATCTTTGGGTGTAAGGCCTCATTCCCTTCTTCTGCAGAGACCAAACAGAGAACCCCTTGGCCATGGAGGATCTTCTGCAACTGTCGCAAGGTTCTACGGCGCCGCCACCTCCGCCTCCGCCTCCGCCGCTGCCGCCTGCACTTTGGAGGATGATTTCATGGACATAACTTGGCCTGGAAGCTTCCGATTGAACACACAACAGCAAACAGAGCCACCGATGAGCGAACCGCTGAAGCTTGATTTGAATTTAAAGCTTTAGTAATTGGGCGTTAATATCAACATAGTTTAGTGGTTAAGGCAGGTTGTAAGTTTGAATTTTGACCTTCCTATTTGTAATGTAAAATGTAATATATAATTTATAAGAGGTTTTATTTTTATTATCGTCATCCTATTTGTAAGGGCAAATGTAGTAAATATATATATTCTCGGGATAAATAATTGGAAGCTATTGGCGAACAGGTCCCATTTAAAAAAAAAAAAAAAAAATCTTTTAAAGAAACATTTATTAATCTAAATCACGTTTATTACTTTCCATTTTTTATAAATAACTTTTTTGAGTTGAGCTAAACTCGAATTATGTTTTGCTTGCTTAAATGTACAATTTATTATCAATGTTTTAAGGATAATTCTTTATACTTATTTGGTTTGAATGCTCAATTTTTTGAAAAAATAAATTTAATTTAGCTGTTTTCTTTTTTATATTTGTTAAACGACTCTCCGCAATGGTATGATATTGTTCACTTTGAGCGTAAACTCTCATGGCTTTGCTTTGGACCTCACTCCAATAGAGTTAATATTCCTCACTTATAAACACATGATCATTTCCTAAATTAGAGTTAATATTTCTCACTTATAAACACATGATCATTTCCTAAATTAGCGTGGACTTCCATCATCATTCAACAATATTTATCCCAATTACTCAATTGTTGATTTAATTAATGTCATTAATGTAATTTATTTAAATTAGTCAATAATTTAATTTATCTTTATATTTACTATGTTAGAAGGTGATATTGTTTTCAATTAAAAAGGGAGAGAAATTAAAAAAAGAAAAAATCTATTAATAAATTGTTATGGAGTGATCCATCAAAGTGGTTGAGCTGATTAATAAATAACCTCATTTTATCTTTGGAATGAATCATCAAACCCCCTCGGCTCATTTTGGACGTTCTTTAGTTAAAATGTGAAGCTTACAAAAGGATGATCAACTTTCTTTTGGAGAATGATTTAGTGGTTAGGTGGCTATTATTATTAGCCACTCGTCATGCTAGGATTGGCTAACACATGTTCAACCACATATTCGGCTACCATTGGCTCGGAGAACCTCGATCTAGAGTTAACGACAATGATGTCATGGTCATTTTTGTCCAAAATTATTCAAGAAATATGCGAATAAAATATTGTTCAAATTATCATATGGTGTTGCAATTCATGCTGCATTAAAGAAGAATCGAGCTATGTTAGTTATGGTGTTTGCTTCGGGTATTTTAAGACTTATTTACAGCTAATTATGATCATAAATGATAAAAGTTACACAATCTTGAAATACTAATGGAAGGCCAAAGGTTTCATTCCGAAACTATATAAAGTAATGACCCAGTATCGAATATTGGTGATAATATTAGCTAAAGAACGTTCTCCTGTGCTTCCAGACATGCCGAGCTCCACATATTCTTGTACAGTCAAAAGGGGATCGATTCCGTAAAA
This sequence comes from Cucurbita moschata, assembly GCF_002738365.1. Classification (NCBI taxonomy): domain Eukaryota; kingdom Viridiplantae; phylum Streptophyta; class Magnoliopsida; order Cucurbitales; family Cucurbitaceae; genus Cucurbita; species Cucurbita moschata. The sequence continues at coordinate 3,169,547 of NW_019268533.1, forward strand.
GATGAGATTAGTAAATGAAAATTAACTGAAATTTTATCTTTGTAAAATCGTCAATATTGTACCGAGGGTGTTTTTAGAATATACCGAATCAGTATAACTATCCTTATCCTAACACAGCAACGCAATTTCACAATCAAAATCAATGTCGAAATGAAGCACTAAATAATTTCTTTCTTCTTTTTCTTAGTGCTTGTCGATGTAGAATCATGTACTATTCATTCAATAGAAAATTATGAAAATTTCTATACGTAATTACGTTTTTGCTTTACTTGAGTCAAGTTCGAAGTTCCTTTACAATTCTATATAATTTAAGTGACATATTAAAATCATTTAAACTTAACGTAATCAAGAGTTTACATCCCTTTAAATTATTTTTACGTGATTTTATTTAAAAACAAACACAAAATCATTTAAATAAACTACAAATAAATTTTTTTATCATGAAAGTGGACCAAAAGTACTTACTCTCTATTTGATTTTAACATCTCTCTGCCATTACATAATTTCTTTAAATCCTTCTTGCATTTACATTAAGAATAAAACGAAATCACAATCAACCTATAGAGTAGATTAACTATAAAACTTGAGAGTTTTAATTCAAATAATTATTAATTTGTAGAAAATTTAGAGTCTCACATGGAAGGGTCGAACCAATAATTTACTTGCCTGCTGTATAGTAACAAAAAAAAAAAAAAAAAAACTTAAAAACTTAAAAACGCCTCCCTGAAGCCTCAAACTAAGTCCTACAAGGGCGGCCGTCGGCACCACTAAGCTAAAAATGCCGATGTTTATGCCTAAACCTGATTACTAATAAAAAAATGTTCTAAAGCTGGGCCTATGCTAAATCAACCCATGATTATGATTCAATAGCCTATCTAACAAGTAAGAATGGGTATCTTCTATCTAATAAGTACCTACTTCTCATTATTTGTGCATGGTTAACTGTGCATGTCATGCTAGCCAATGGAAGAGAAAGAGTTTAAGCATCGAGGCATCGACCAGTTATGTTCTTAAGAACCTGTTGAATGATTGCTGATCAATGTCCTCGAAATAATGTGCAGGAATTTCTGGGGGAGACGATAGCTCTGCCACACACATGAACTGCAAAATAAAAAGATTTGTCATTAAATAAAACATTTTTCCCTTCAAGAGATTGAATATTAATTTATGTAAACTAGAAAGAGATTTGGATTCTTCTTTCTAGATTATAGGTTGTGGTTTGAAAGTCTTAGAAAATAACTAATGAAATATGTACACATACACGAACTACGACTCTCCACAATGGTATGATATTGTCCACTTTGAGTATAAGCTCTAATGACTTTACTTTTGGTTTCTCCAAAAGGCTTCGTACTAATGGAAATGTATGTTAGAAATCACGGATCTCCACAATGGTATGATATTGTCTACTTTAAGCATAAGCTCTCATGGCTTTGCTTTGGACTTCCCCAAAAGGCCTCGTATCAATAGAGATGTATTCCTTTACTTATAAACCCATGATCATTCCCTAGATTAGGGAACACGTGTGACTCACTTCCAACAATGTATTTCTTATTTATAAACTTATAATCATTTCCTTAATTAGCCAGTGTGGAACTCCCTCCTTACACATGTGAGATCCTACATCGGTTGGTGAGGAGAACGAAATACCATTTATAAGGGGTAGAAACCTCTCCCTAATAGACGAGTTTTAAAAATCTTGAGGGGAAGTCCGAAAGGAAAAGCCCAAAAAGGACAATATCTACTAGCGTTAGATTGCAATACCTTAAATTCTTTCTAGAATATATACATCACGATTCTTAAGTTTGGAAGGAAAATAACTAATGAAATATGTACGCACACAGTACCTTATGCTGCTTGTACTTGTCTCTTAAAGCTAGTAAAGAGCTTTTTTTTCTATTTAATTGCAAGTCATGAATGGCAAGAATGCATTCCTTCAATTGAGATGGCCTGTAACCGGAGCAATGTTGTAGTGCTAAACACTGCAAAATGTGAAAACCCAATAGTATTATAATGAAGCTAGCAAGAACATTATGAAACTAAACCATAATTTGGTTTTAAAAAAAGTGCTACGAACATAATAACTTACTTACCCAAGGATGGTTCTGTGGTTTGATTGTCATTCTCGAAAGAAAAATGGCTGATGCAGCGATCTTTGAAGGTAAGAATTGAACAAAACGGTGGTCTAACAAACTTAGCTCCGCAAGATAACTACTCAAGAACTCAAATTCCAAGTCTGGAGCCTGCTGGTAGCGTTAACTATTTAGAATCAAGAACAAAAGGGGAGGCATAAAATTGGGAAGTTGTCATGGATGGGGCTTACATTCCAATTTTCCAAGGAAACTTGTGTAAATATTCTACAATGTGGCAACAATGTGTTAATCGCGTATTGGGAGAATTAGAATTATAGATTTGTATGAAATGAAATAGTTGAAAAACATTCTTGCCTGAGAAAATTTTTTGTCGTGGGGGCACCTTCAAAGGTCAAGAATTTGCGTACATCTCTCTCCATATTCAATGCCTGCATATTAAACAAAACCAGATAAGAACCATAATCATATCATCAAGAGGGAAAGAATGGGAGCTTGTATCTAAATGCATAAGAACCAAAATTTACAGCCAAGTCTTGTTACATCAGCTCAAAAGGGGTATAAAAATCTTGACAAAATATTAATATTAAATAGTTTTTGAAACACAGTTATGATATAACAAAAAAATATGAACACAAATACTATCACAACGATACTTATAACTCATAAACCATATCTATTTTCATTGAGATTTTATAACGTGTATCATCAATGTTTATACTATAAGGTATAGTGGATATTGATTTGGCTTTTAATATAGATAAAGATTTATGGAAGTAGACATGTCATATGGACAGTTTCTTCCTTTTTGTTGTAATTTTTGCCTGGGAAACGAGAATGCAAGCCCTTCAACCTCACGATTTGGGACTCCTCTCCTGACCATTCTCAATAGTCCTCCTCTCGAAGAAAGTACACTATAGAACCTCCCTTAATCAAGGCTCGAATTATGCTCGACTCCTTCTCTGGAGTCTTCGAACAAAGTACACTCTTTCTTCGACACTTAAATCACTTTTGACTATACCTTTGAGACTCACAACTTTTTTGTACGACATTTGAGGATTCTATTGACATGACTAAGTTAAGAGAATGACTCTGACCACAATGGTATGATATTGTCCACTTTGAGTATAAGTCCTCATAGTTTTGCTTTTGGTTTTCTCAAAATGTCTCATACTATTGGAGATGCATTCCTTATTTATAAACTCATGATCAACCTATTAATTAACTGATATGGGATTCCTCTCCTAACAATCTTCAACAAAATGTTTATAGCGCCAAATATTAGAAGAGAAGCGCAACTTAAGCAGAGAAAGCGCAACTTAAGCATAGAAAGGACAAAGTGCAGCACCTGTTCAATGGTATACGCATTATCAGTTATATAGCAGAAGTCTTCAACGTGAGGAGGATTGATCTCTTCATACTTCCTACAGCACCAATCAAAATAGCAGTGAGATTTGTAACTAATACCATAAACATTACCAAATAAAACTAGTGGGTTCGTGGTAAATACGATGCAATTAGCATGCAACAAACACCAAGAAGTTGTAGCTTGTTTCTGTCAACAGCATGCCAGGATAAGTATCTGTCAATGTGTGATACAGTGAGATATAGGGTGTCTGATACAAGCTTGTATTCCTCAGCAACGTCTATTAACCAATCGACTAGAATTTCTCGGAAACGAGGGAACGTTACACTGGAGTGACCGTTGTGAGCCTTTCCAATGTTTGGCAGTACCTTCATGTGTAATTCCATCTGATTCACGCAAGGAAATAACTAGTTGGATCAAATATCGATAGCGAAGAATCCTCAGTTCATGTAATCGCAAAAATTAGACAACTATCGGTAGAGAGGAATCTCGGATTCTCTAGAATTAATATATTCGTAAACGAACAAGATGATGAAGCAACGATTAAACTGGACGAAGAAATTAAGATATCGCAATTCTCAGTTCATATAATCGCTTCACTACACGCAATATCTCGATCTCAGAGACCTAACTAAATCCATATCTAAAATCAAGCCCTAAAACATATCGCAATGCTCAGTTCATATAAGCACTTCACTACACAGAGAACTTGCCAAACCAAGACAAAGTAAAGGTGTCGCAGTCCTCGGTTCATTTAACATCTCGATATTTGAAAAAAAAAAAAAAAATCAAGACACAGAAGCCGAAATCCATACCTCCATTAATCGGAGTTGGTTATAAATGCTAGAAGCAGAGCCAGACTTCTTAGAACAATCAACAGACCTTCCTTCAGGAAGTTTCTCCTCGTCCAGATGCTTATCCGTCATCTCCTGATCAGAAAGAGAGCACTGATTCGAACTGAAGATCAACGAGTTGGTGATCTCGTCAAGCACGGCTCTCTTGTTGGCAGTGGCCAGTTGCAAGTCTTCCTCCGAGTTGCGCTTCTTCGACGTTCGGACGGAAGGCTTCTGGCACTCCGGCGGGTCCATGGGAGACGGAAAGAATCCGATTACGAGAGGCGGAGAAACGACGAGAAAAAGTTGTAGAGTTAGTCGGAGAAGGCAAACGGAGGTGGGGAGGAGAATCTGAGAACAAGAACTGAGTAATGAAATAGAGAGGAAAAGGAGGGAGAAATGCCGCCATTTTCATGAATTTCAAATCTTAACCTCACAATCTCCGCTCATCGTCTCTATCATTTAGATAAAGATAGCACCATATCATATATTTTTTAAATATTAAAATAATAATTTATAAATAAAATTAAATAAAATTTACTTAGTTGAATAACCATTTAATTTGATTTTGATTTATTATCTATTAAAATTAAAATTCACGAATGAATATATATATATATATATATAATAAATTTTAAAATTATTGATTTTGTATTTATTAGATTCTTCAATTTTATAAATAAATTTCTAAATTTCTAAATTTATGATTTATATTTTTTTTAATTTTTTGGTGTCTTTTTTAAATTATTTTAATGTAGCGGAATTTGTGAAAATTATATTTTTATATTTCAATACGTTTAAATACAACGTATTTTTTTTTAAATGATAAAATTTTAATAAATGTTTAATTAAAGTATTCCAAATAATATGATATTGTGAGTATTGAATTATTATATTTTGTTGTTAAAAAAAATACTGATATTAACATTTTGTAATTAACTCTAAATACTGATGTACACTTTATTTCGTAGGATCATACTTCAATTGGTTAGAGTCCTGACTCGTTCGGAAGTTATAGGTTTGAGCCCATCAGTTCCAAATGCAATAAAAATTATTTTTTAAGCTTATATAAATTCTAAATACTCAAATCATTAATTATTTATTACCTGTAGATTTGAATTTTAGGTTACTGCAAAATTGCAAGAATTTCTTTTTTAAAAAAATTGTCGTACATCTTTTTATTTTATATCTAATTATTTATTGATTATGTGAACTTGTTTGATATTTATTTCATTAATTTACCAACTAAGAAAAATTTAAAATTATGATACATAAATTTTCAATTTATGTCTAATATGTCGGTACATATTTTACAATTTTTTATTTACCGACTAGACCTCTAAATTAAAAGCTTCATACATAGTTTATTTGAGCCACGAATGATAATATTTAAATATTAAAAAAAAAACATGTTGCATGGCTATAAAGTTGTGTTGATTAGACAGCTCAACTGAAACGGATTTACCATTGCTTTCACTCTAAGTTGTCATCCCTTTTCCTTCAAATATAATATATAATCATAATAATGTCCACCTCTTTTTCACATATTCTTGTTTGATAATATATGATTCTGATGTAAATAATGATTTTAATCAAAATTGTAACCTTATTGTATAAAAATTATATCGTTATAATTTTTATTACTTTATAATATTTTTTTTATGTACGATATCTATTATTGAGGACGTAAACGCCTCAATAAAACATTTTTAAAAATTTAAAAGTTTATAAAAAAATATTTTTATTAATCTGTTTAATTAAAGAATCAAATCTTACTTTTACCTTAATTTTTTTTTTTAATTAATCATTTTTACAACTTAAAAAAAAAATTGACACGTGGGTCCCACGTTAATTTAAAGTTTAATTTCACCCAAATCATTACCGTACACAAGCCTTAATAATACACTTTTGACTTTTTCAATGTCTGTCACACGTCACCGTCACCGTCACCGACGTCCAGCCAATTAGAGCTCGACACGTATTTAGGACTCACCAAACACTCCGTCCTACTTTGAGTAACATTCAAATATGCTTCAAAATGTTTGTATTGGCTATTTATTTTAATAATTGGAATTGTATTAAAAGTAAAGTTTCTTTTAAATAAATTATTCCAAAATTTGTAATTTTATTTCTTTTAATTTTAAATATATATTAATTATCACTAAATTATAAAATTATAAACGGTTGAGATTATTTATTTGACCTATCATTTTAATTTAAAAAAATAAAAATTAATGTAAAGAATTTTGAGAATTGTTTTGTTTAATAATATGATTATTATTTTCACATTATTAAACCTCGTACCAGGTTGGTTATGTTTAGTTGTCCAACTGCTACCCAATTATCTCCCAAATTTTCTCACCATTTGTTAGTTGTAAATTTATTAATTTGGTTAAGACTGAATTATTTATTAAAAAAAACCCTTAAATTGTTTTTTTTTTTAATTATCCCCCAATAATATCCTTAAATTAAAAAAATAAAATAAAAAATAAAAAACCTTAAATTTATATAAAAAAATGTTTAAAAATATCTTAAACTTATCAAATTTTCAAAAACATCCTTAATTTTTTCAAAAATACCTTAATTGTTTGAATATTTTCCAATTTTAATATTATAAGTCTTGAATTTCAATAATTTATTATTTTATTAAAATGATATATATGTATAGATATATTAATATTCGAAGTCATTTTATTAGTTAACATCAGGCCGATGATATAGAGTAATTTTAGTATTTATAAATAATTTATTATAGATATTTTTAAATCAAAGCAACTACTTGATTAGTCAAGATCGAGATTAAAAAACACATTAATTATGTTAGTTCAATCTACACATTTTTTAGACTAACATTCGTACCGAGCAAGTCACACATTCTAATGAAAGGTCTAAACAAATAATTAAAGCTGCTAACATGACAAATATAAACCATATATGATTATTCATAAAATTGTTACACACTTATAGATTGGTTAATTAACTCCAATAATATACTTGCATTCATATATTATTTATTTATTTATTTATTGAAAGAATGTGATTTAAAAGGAAAGAAAAAAGTGAACGGAGAGTTTGGTGATTGCAATAATTTAACTTAAACATCAATGGGTTTAATCATTCATCATCACGTGGAAGGCCCCATTCATAATTGATATTATATAAATGCTTTTTTAATTAATTTAAAAAAAAAGAGGGGACAATAATACACGTCAATAGTGTTCCTGGATTGAATTGGGTCAAAAATTATTCGAATTATAATTTTTTTAAAATTTAAATTAGCTTTTATTAAATAATAAACTCAAATTTAATCCAACACAGTTAGGTTGATTCCGCCATTTATTCATTTTTTTAATTAATTTCAATATATATCTAATTGGGGGGAGATAAGTAATAAATAAATAAACATACGTATATATAATTATATGACTTGGATTGAGTTGATACAGATTTTACTGCTGTTTTATTCTTGATTTGACACGTCATTTTAGATTGAATGTAACGGGTCCCGTTATGGAACACGTGGCAGTCGTAGATTCTATGTTGATACAATGTTTGATTGTCGGTTGGGCCCACCGACAGTGGGATACGTGAGATATGTTTGGTGGCGGGTGGCGGGTGGCGGTTGGCCACATGCGCCTCATCAAATTTGAAAATTCTTCATTCGTTATGCTTATTGGATGTGAAATTACCTAAAATGTCCTCCGTTTCCTAATTCTTCTATTTATTCTCTTCCTCTCTTTTGATTTCAGAAGCCAAGCCACAATTATGGATCCTCAAGCATTGTTTTGCTTCACTTTGATCTTCGTTGCCTTCGCCGTTGCCGGAGCTCAGCCCCCCTCCAGTCCCCCCACCGCC
>NW_019268533.1:3178141-3242694 GCF_002738365.1 Cucurbita moschata
CCCACCACCACCACCGCCCCTCCTCCCGCCACTCCTCCTCCAGTATCAGCTCCCCCACCTGCCACTCCTCCTGCCACTCCCCCTCCGGCTTCCCCACCTCCAGCCACTCCTCCTCCGGCATCCCCACCACCGGCCACCCCTCCTCCAGCTTCCCCACCTCCAGCTTCCCCACCACCAGCCACTCCTCCTCCGGCATCCCCACCGCCGGCCACTCCTCCTCCAGCATCCCCACCACCGGCAACCCCACCACCTGCAACCCCACCACCAGCCACTCCACCTCCTGCACCACTGGCATCACCACCAGCGGCGGTTCCGGCTCCTGCACCCAGTAAGAAGAAGTTGAAGGCGGCTCCGGGTCCGGCCCCAGTTTCGAGCCCGCCGATGCCGTCGGCGGAGGGTCCAGGACCCGCGGGCCCAGAATCTCCTACCCCATCTCAGAACGACAATGTAAGCTTCATTATATACTTCGATTGATCATACATTAATCTTCTACTAAAATTTTAAAGTTTAAATTTTGATGTTATTAAACTAATAATTCTACCTTTTCAAATAATTTTTTTTACATTCATAAAAAAAATGTAACTCAATTTTTACATTTTTTTTAAAATTTAAAATTATCATACACAAAATCAAGAGTTAAGACCTTCGATCTTAGATCTCGTGTAAATTAAAATTTTACGGTCCTATTACATATAAAATTTATTTTAAAATCATTTAGAAATCTACTCGAAAGCTAATTAATACACACGAAATTAAAAGTTTAGAAATTTATTACACACCCTTTAAAACCCGTAAACTTTTATAACACGAGCATGAACGAAAACTTCTAGATCTTCTTGCATTTCACATTACGTTTTTGGTTAATCATTATCATCGAACACATTCACGAAAATGCTAACACGACATGTCGGGTTGATGGACATTATTATTATTATTTGCAGAGTGGAGTGGAGAAAAGTTGGAGAAAGGAGACAATGGTGGGGAGCATGTTGATTGGAATGGGATATGTATTGATGATGGCTTAGATTTCTTCCTTTTTTCTATGCTGTCTATGTTGGGTTTTCATTATTCTTCATTTTGCCTGTTCCTTATTTCATTTCATTTTGATTATTATTATTATTAGCCCATTTCTTGTTTGGGACTTTTGATCTCCATATATATAAATACCCATTTGCTTCGGTTCTGTTCTTTTGACTTAGTTTAAAAATGTCAGAACGTTTTAAAGTTATGAGTTTGAATAATTCAATGCGTGTATCTGAAATGTTATGTTGAAAAGTGTTTTAGAAGTGTCTCGGTTTAGATAATATTAGAAAATTTGAATGGTAGAACTAGTTTTTACGATCATATTCTCGTAAATTTTGACTATTTAACCCAATGTTAATGGTTAAAGAATTGAGGTAAAAAATTTGGGTGAAGAATTGAGAATAGGACGTTTTTCCTTGCCAAGAGGGGAAGGAGAGCAGCTAAATTTGGTTGTATTTGTCCCACATCGAGAAAGTGTGAGGAGGTGGCTGTATGCGGGGCCTATAAATATGATGGGAGAGGTACGTTGTAACATACTTACCTGGACGGGGTCAATGGGCGATCATGAAGGCTCATGGCCTAGATTGGTGACCTCCATTGCACTGTGGAAGGGGTGCCCGTCTAAGGTCTGCCCAAAGTGGCGGAACCTACGTCGTTATTTGTGGTAGTGGGGGCCTGCGTTCGCGCGGCCCCTGTCAATTTGCAGTCCAAATACATTCTTTAAAGTTATATCCGTGTTCATAATAAATTTACGTTCTTTTAAATGGATTTATACCTTCAAATCTTGTATGGCCATTTTGTTCCAAAAAAACTTTAAAATCTTTGTTTCATTGTAAACAATTTTATAGTTTTGGTTTTTTGTTTGGTACTCATTTCCCTTTTATTTGGTACTATTATACATATTTTGTGACATGTGACACAAAATGTCTATGTTATGTCCGATTTGTCCAGCAATATTATAGATGCATGCACAGAGTTCTGTTCTCATACTATAGATGCATGCACAGAGTTCTGTTCTCGTGTTATTTAGTTTGAGAAATTTGGATCAAAATGAAAATCACAAATCTAGGAGTTTTGAAGATGACATTGTCACAAATCTAGGAGTTTTGAAGATGACATTGAGGACTAGAAAATAAATTTTTGAAGCTCGAGATTTGTGGAGAGAGTATCAGATATGAGATACTATCCCGTTAGACCTGATCAATGCTTATCAATAATTATAGGATGATGAATCCCCGTTTAAATGGAGAATGATGGAAGGAGTGAAGATATTTTCTCCCTATTAGTTAAACGGGGATAGGAACAAAGATTATATTCCTCATCCCATGTCCGCTCTTAGAGCCCACAAAATTCCCATATACATATGGGAAAAAAATTTCGTGGAGAACCAATCTCTACAAATATAAGTAGGGGTAAAATGATTGCTAAATAAACGCATTCAATACCTTGTGAGGTTTCTTCTATGGGATTACCAGCTTCATTTGCCTTTCAAGCTCACTCAACGTACTGTATAACAGATCCACACAAGGATGTGATTTGGTTGCCGAGAAGAATTCATGCACAGTCCCATCTATACTGATCCAACTCCGCCCTGGCTGCTTATGAACACCCTTTTCTCTCATAAACCATCTCAAAGCCGAGACATCATCCCATTGAAGATCAGTGGCAAATGAATTCGCCTGCATTACATACCCAGCAGAGCTTTCGGGATCTACTTCAACAAGCTTTTTCGAAACATATCGTGCCAACTCGAATCTCGAATGAAGCAGGCAGCCTCTCAGCAGAGAACTCCAAACAAAGTTATTAGGTTCAAAAGGCATGGTTGAAACAACTTCAAGAGCGTCCTCGACGCAGCCCGCTCGAGCAAGGAGATCAATGTAACAAGCATAGTGGTCTAGACTAGGCGACGTTGAGTAGCGGGTAGCCATTTGAATGAAAATTTGACGTCCTTGTTCGAGAAACCCCGAATGGCTACAAGCAGATAGTAAGCCAATGAATGTTCCAGTGGTTGGTTTTATATCAGACTCTTGCATTTGGGAGAAAAGCTTCAATGCCTCATCGGCTTTGCCGTTTACTGCAAGGCCCATGATCATGGCATTGAAGGAGATTACATCTTTGCAGATTAGTTCATGAAAAACTTGTTTTGCCTTCTCCAAACTCCCACTTTTACAATACATATCAATCAATGCAGTGGCCAACATTTTGTTTGATGCAATGATACCTCTGCGCCCGCCGTGTTCGAGAGCTTCATGAACCCGACGACCGAGCTGCAAATCTCCAATTTGAGCGCAAGCCGAAAGGACGGTAACCATTGTGACATGGTTGGGTTTGCAATGGGGATTCTCAAGCATTAGACGGAAAAGGGTCAAGGCCTCCACAGGGCAACCGTTTTGAAAATATGCATTTATCATTGAATTCCAGACAATAGCACTTCTCTTATCAACAATTTCATTGAACTTTTCTTCACTCTTTTCAATCTTCCCCCACTTCCCATATAGATAAACAAGAACAATATTGATTGAATCACAACAGGAATCAAATTCATTAACCAATTGTGTTAATTCTGCAACCCATTTTTCAATTTCAGCAATTTGAAGCTTAGAACAAGCAGATAGAACACTAACCATGGTGTCATCCTCGGGCTGGATATTCTCTTTGATCATCATCACAAAAAGCAGCAGAGCCTTTTCAGCAAGACCCATATGAGCATAGCCAGCAATCAAAGAAGTCCAACAACAAGCCATTTCTCTCTCAGACATTTCGTCGAACATGTTATGTGCAGAACCCATATCCTTCAAACCTCTCGCGTAGACTCCAAGAAGAGCATTGGAGATAAAAGAATCACCCAAATAACCCATTTTCATGACATGAGTATGAACTTGTTTCACATTAGGAGAATGGCTGGAACGGTGAAACGCCTTGAGAAGGAAAGAAAAAGTGAAATCATTAGGGGAAAGTGAAAGCCGCTTCAAAGATTTGAAGATGGAAAAGGCAAGAAACGAACAATTCGATTCAGCAAGTACTCTGATAATCGCGTTGCAAGGAAATATGTTCGGCCGTAGGAGTTGATTGAAGACTCTGATTCCAACAGAATATGGGTAGTGGCCGATAAGTCGAGTTGCGATTAGATTGTCCTGATGCTTCAGCAGACGAAAGACGCGGCCGTGAATTTGACGGAGGCGGGAACTGTTAATCCGGCCTTGGAGGAGGTCGGAGAGATTGATGAACTCAAGATTTATACACGAAGAGCGCATAGCATAAGATTTGCCATTAACCATTTGCGCTTTGGCTTCTGAGACACATCATCGAACACTTCCCGATCATGAAATTCATCCACTAAACAAAGAACAGAAGGAGAAGCACACGCAGATCTTTACTGGAAGAAATCCAGAATCCCGGCGAGGCTAAAGCCGACCGAAGAACTTTCTTCTACAACCGGCGCGAGGGTAATTGCCAGAACAATGTTTAAATAAAAATAAATGTAATTTCCAAAATTTGTGGAACACTAAAACGGTGCGTTTTGGATTTTTTTAAAAAAAATTTTGAGTTAAGTGAAAATTTTATTAATTGAGTTATTTATGAGTTCTCCCATTAACCAAATTTATTATTTATTAAAAAAAATATTTTTATCCAATTATATAGACATATTTATTTTATTTTCATTTAATTTGAATTAAGTTCCTAAATTATTTAATATTTTTTAAATTAATTAATTTATTGGACATCAAATTAAAGGGTATTTTTATAAATTCTTAAAATTCTAATTTTATATATAATATTAAAAAAATCTAAAATAGGCTTAAAATAAATATATTAAAGACCTAAGTTAAAAATTTAAGGATTTATTCGACACAAAATCTAAAATTTATGGACATATTAAATATTCGGTAACTTATGGAATAAAAATTGAAAATTTAACATCTTTTAAAAAATTCATAAATATATTAGACATAAGTCTAAATTTTTATGAACTAAACTCGTAATTTAATTTTTTTAAGTTCAATTAAGAGGTCGGACCCTTCACTGTTATATAGGGGAGTATATTGAACCCGACAACTCGAACCGACCCAACCCAAATTATAGGGGTTGGGTTGGGTTGAGTTAGTGTTTCGAGTTGGGTTAGGTGAATTTTCTGAAATAAAATAATATTCGGATCGAGTTTTGAGTTCACTAGACATAATTTCGGGTTTGTAAAAAATATTCTGTTCGTGTTTCGGGTTTTACGAACTTCATAATTATTTTTTTACTCTTTAGAAATTTACTAAATATTATTTATAGGTTTAATCCCCAAATTTGCCATTTGAGCCGAAATATTAAATAAGGAAATCCCTAAAATATCCATATAAGTAGGCCGGCCTACTTTGACCAGAAATTGGGCCGGCCCATTTACTAGAATAGGCCCAGAGCCCAATAATGGCATTGTTGTAATTCCAGCGAACCTGAATGGATTAACGCGCGTTCAGACTTTCGACTTTCGAGCTTCTCGGCCTCACCGCTTCATCCTCGCTCTATCCATTTTTCGAACGTGCACACAACCAGTCGTCAGTTCCGGCCATGGCTTTCGTCTCCACCTTCGTCTCCGGCGAACCGTCGCTCCTCGTCGCCAGAGCCTCCGCTGTCGTCTCCTCCGTCAAGCATCCCTATCAACTTCCTCTGCCTAATTTGCGCTTCTCCCGCACCATTACCTTCGCATCCGCCTCCAACCAGACCACTGCCTCCTCCCGGCAGCCCCGTGGCATCATGAAGCCCCGGAGGATTTCGCCGGAGATGCAGGCGCTTGTTGGTGCTCCCGAGATTTCTCGTACCGAAGCCCTTAAGGTCATTTGGACTCACATTAAAGAACATAATCTTCAGGTAGACTCTCTCCTTTCTCTGTTGTTTTTCATTTTTCTTTTTTCTTTCGTCGTTGTTCTTTCATTCATCTGTTGATGTTACTAGTTTTCGGAGAATAATCCTTCAAGTTTATGGTATTTTTTTTCTCGAGTTCTGTTGTTTGATGTATCGCCATGGATGAAAAATATCTTGTGCTGAAATTAATCCAACATCTCCTTCCAGAACAAGACATTGGATCTTGTTCTTTAGAATTTTCTTACAGTTAAATCATTTGTTTCTTCCACTCTTAAATCATTTGTTTTGAAGATGCTTTAGATGTGACCTTTTTTATTAGTGAAGTTCGTAAGTTTAGGAGACAGAGTTGTTGGGTTCTGAGGAGGCTGTAAGATGTATTGGCATGGCTTGAAAATGTCTTGGTCTGAAACGAGGGTTTTGTAGGTTGATGTACACCTAAGTCCACTGCTAGCCGATGTTGTCATACCGGGCGGTGTGCCATCGTAGATGCTGGTCCTCGAAGAGGGTGGATACGATTGAAGATGAGAATGAAACATTTTTTATAAGGCTGTGAAAACTACCTCCTAGCATACCCGACAATATCTGCTAGCAATTAGGGCTTAGGGTTTAGAAATGAGGGGTTGAAAGCATAGAACCTCACAACCTTGAAGTTGAGTCGATTTGTTGTTTTGTTTCGATTATTTCTTCATTCTTATAGAAAGTTAGTGACAAAAAAATCATAATTTGCGACATAGTTAGCTCCTTGGAAATCAAGGGTTCAAAGCACGAAACCCCCCCATAACTCCATAACTCCAATGTCGAGGTGATTCTTTAATCATAATTTGCAAAGTAGGCTCCTTAGAAATCAGGGTTTCAAAGCACGGAACCCCAAAACCCCGAAGTCGAGTTGATTTGTTGTTTTGTTTATGATAATTTCTTCATTCTTATAGAAACCTAGCGACAAGAAAGCCATAATTTGCGACATAGTTGGCTCCTTAGAAAATCATTTAATTTGGGACGTAGTTAGCTCCCTAGAAATCAAGGGTTCAAAGCATAGAACCCCAGAACCCTGAACTCGAGTCGATTCATTGTTTTGTTTCTAATAATTTCTTCATTCTTACAGAAACCCAGCGACAAGAAAATCATAATATGCGACGAGAAGCTGAAGAAAATATTCGGAGGGAAAGACGAAGTCGGGTTTCTGGAGATTGCAGGGCTAATAAGTTCCCACTTTCTATGATGATTTGAAGAATGGAAGATGAACTTTGTTTGTTCGTTTGTTTCGGGAGTCGCTCAGGTATTATTGCTCACTGAATCCTGCAGTTCATAGCCCTCTTTTTGTTAAGTAGTTGGATAGAGAAGAAGCTTTTGTAAGAACATGTTTATGTAGGGATTGTTCTATGCAAATCTTTGTTAGTCCTTAGTTTGGGTAAAAATGTGTTACTTTTGTACTCTACATGCCTGCTTTTTCTGCTTCGGTTCGCCCTATCTTAGTCTCGAGTACCTCGACGTATAAAAATTAGTCAATTTGACACTCACTCCGTGGCTGTCGTTCTCGTGGTGAAACATGGTATTATCTATTGGTATGTCGTTACTTAAACTAAACAATACGAGCTTCTAAACGTACTCCATATAGTTTAACGAATGTCGTTACTCTACAAATTTTAAAATTTCATTCGAATCCCGCAATTTCATTTTAGTCATGGCTTCCCACGGTTTGGGTCCGGCAATTTCATGACTTCCCATGGTTTGGGTCTTGCGATTTCATTTTAGTCTAATACTCTCGATTGTTCAAATTTAGTATAACGATTATATTTCACATAAAAGGACAATATTGACCGAAATAAATATTATAATATTAGTATTATGAAATTAAAATATTATAATAATAAGAATTAAATTTAAAAAATAAAAACGCTAACAATATCGACCGAAATAAATATTTAAATATTTAATTTTTTTTAATGTGAAAAAATATATATTTTTTTAGATTAAATTCAAATTTTAGGAAAAAAATTGTAGAAAATAAAAATTTTATAAAATTTATTGCTGTAAAAAAAAAAAAAATAAATAAAATATCTTCATCTTCAAATCCAGAGAGACCACAACTTCAGTTAAACCCCTACTGCAAAATCCTCAACCCCGCGAAGCTCTGCGGTGGCCAAAAATGGCGGACAAGGTTGCTCTTCCCCTCCTCCTCCCCAATCCGCCGCCCTCCAAGCCCCTCTTCCCTGTCTTCCACCACCAGCCTGCTTCACACTCTTCTCCGCCGCCGCCGTCGCTCTCTTCTTCTTCTTCTTCATCGTCATCATCCCACATATCCCCTATTCTCCAAGACCTACTTCTTCCCCACAAAGACTCCTCTTCCCCTCGACCACATCTTCCCAAATCCACTTTCAAATCCCGCGGCCGAATCGGCCGGTCCCGCGACCCGAACCGCGGGAAGCCATGGTCGCACCACCGTCTCTCTACTCAAGGTCAGCGAATTCACGATTCTTTACTTAACCCCGAATTCGATGCCTCCTCGTTGAATGAAATTTTGCTTCAATTGTTTGAAACCAGTCCCGAAGGACTTAATTTCACCTCCGAGTCTGTTTCCTTAGACATTTTGGGGATAATCAAAGGGTTAGTGTTTAACAAGAAGAATGAATTGGCCTTGCGTGTGTTTGATTTTTTTCGCAATAGAGAGGATTTTGCTTCCATTTTGAGTAGCTCTGTGATTGCTGTGATTATTAGTGTACTTGGTAAAGAGGGTCGGGCTTCTTCTGCTGCTTCTTTGCTTCATGAGCTTCGAAATGATGGAGTTAATATAGATATTTATGCTTATACTTCTTTGATAACTGCTTATGCTAACAATGGGAGGTATAGAGAGGCTGTGATGGTGTTTAAGAAACTGGAAGAAGAAGGTTGTAGACCAACATTAATTACTTATAATGTTATCTTGAATGTCTATGGGAAAATGGGAATGCCTTGGAGTAAGATTGCTGCTCTTGTCGATAGTATGAAGAGTTCCGGGATTGCCCCGGATTCGTATACGTATAATACGCTTATTAGTAGTTGTCGTCGGGGGTCATTGTATGAAGAAGCTGCAGAGGTGTTTGAGGAGATGAAAGCAGCTGGGTTTAGTCCTGATAAGGTTACTTACAATGCGTTGTTAGATGTGTATGGGAAGTCTCGGCGGCCAAAGGAAGCCATGGAGGTTTTGAAGGAGATGGAAGCGGGGGGGTTCGCGCCTAGTATTGTTACTTACAATTCGTTGATATCGGCTTATGCACGGGGTGGTTTGTTAGACGAAGCTATGGAGCTAAAAACACAGATGGTGGAGAAGGGGATTAAGCCTGATGTTTTTACTTACACCACATTGTTGTCTGGTTTCGAGAAGACGGGAAAGGATGACTATGCGATGAGAGTATTTGAGGAGATGAGAGCTTCGGGGTGCCAAGCAAATATATGCACGTTCAATGCGTTGATTAAGATGCACGGTAACAGGGGTAATTTCGAGGAGATGATGAAGGTTTTCGAAGAAATTAAGAGATGTGAATGTGTGCCTGATATTGTTACCTGGAACACACTTTTGGCAGTGTTTGGACAAAATGGTATGGATTCTGAAGTCTCAGGAGTATTCAGAGAGATGAAGAGGGCAGGTTTTGTGGCTGAGAGGGACACTTTTAACACTCTCATGAGTGCCTATAGCAGGTGTGGCTCTTTCGATCAAGCAATGACTATCTATAGAAGAATGTTGGATGCCGGGGTGACTCCTGATCTGTCGACTTACAATGCTGTTTTGGCAGCGTTGGCTCGGGGAGGCCTTTGGGAGCAGGCGGAGAAAGTTCTTGCTGAAATGAAGGGTGGTAGGTGTAAACCGAATGATTTAACGTACTGTTCTTTACTTCATGCTTATGCCAATGGCAAAGAGATCGAGCGGATGTCTGCACTTGCTGAGGAGATCTATTCCGGCGACATTGAACCTCAAGCTGTGCTTTTGAAGACACTGGTTTTGGTTTATAGTAAAAGCGATCTCTTGACGGAGACAGAACGTGCTTTCTTAGAATTAAGGAAACAAGGTTATTCGCCCGATATAACGACTCTAAACGCTATGGTTTCTATTTATGGTAGGAGAAGGATGGTTTCAAAGACGAACGAAATTTTGAACTTCATAAACGACAGTGGCTTCACTCCAAGCTTAACAACATACAATAGCTTAATGTACATGTACAGTCGTACCGAGCATTTCGAGAAGTCAGAGGAAGTCCTAAGGGAAATTATTGGTAAAGGAATGAAGCCCGATATCATTTCATTTAATACCGTTATTTTCGCCTACTGCCGAAATGGTCGAATGAAAGAGGCCTCGCGGATATTTGCAGAGATGAAGGACTTCGGGATCGTCCCTGATGTAATTACATATAATACCTTCATTTCATGCTATGCAGCTGATTCCATGTTTGTAGATGCGATTGACGTGGTGAGGTATATGATCAAGAATGGATGTAGGCCGAATCAGAACACATACAACTCTCTAGTAGATTGGTTCTGTAAGCTAAATCGTCGGGACGAGGCAAGTAGTTTCGTCTCCAACCTTCGCAATCTCGACCCACACATAACTAAAGAAGAGGAATGTAGGTTGCAGGAGCGTCTGAGTAAGAAATGGTCATAGCAATGAACAATGCAGCTTGCATCGTGGGAGATGCCTACTTCAGACCCGAAAGAACCGAACCGCTCAATCGGGGTGCGGAAGGTCAACTATGGCTTCGTAGGAAGACCTGATGCTACACTAGATTGGAAACTTGGTGCTCATCGTGGAGGGATCAGCATAATTATATCCATATTCTGTATAAAAGAAGTGTGGAAGCACCAGCGTTAACATCTGTAAGTAAAATCATAGCTCTTAATATCTTGTCAGATGATACCATGTCTGGTTGATTGTGTTGATAGATTCGATATCTTAAATCATGTGTGGTTCCTCTGTTTATAGCTGTCTCAAAATATTGATGATAATAATGATAAATTGTGAATGGTGATCGAGTTAGATTTGATAGAATTCTGCCCATGAGACTTCTGAAAGAAATTTAGTTCGTGAAAGTGAACTTGATTTTTGTGTTGATTTTATATAGGTGTAGTAGTATAGTCTCTATTTCTAAAGTATGATCTTTTGATTCTTTCGGTAACGGTCAGGTCCACCGCTAGTAGAGATTGTCCTTTTTGGGCTTTTCCTTTCGGACTTTCCCTCAAGGTTTTTAAAACATGTCTGCTAGGGAGAGGTTTCCACACCCTTATAAAGAATGCTTCGTTCTCCTCCCTAACCGATGTGGGATCTCACAATCCATCCTCTTTCAAGGCCGAGCGTCCTTGCTGACACTCGTTCCCTTCTCCAATCGGTGTGGGGCTCCCCTCACCCCCTTCGAGGCCCAGCGTCCTTGTTGGCACACTGCCTCATGTCCACCCACTTCGGGTGACACATCGCCCGGTGTCTAGCTTTGATACCATTTATAACGACCAAGCCCACTGCTAGCAGATATTGTCCTCTTTGAGATTTTCCTTTCGGGCTTCCCTTCAAGGTTTTTGAAATGTGTCCTTTAGGGAGAGTTTTTCACACCCTTATAAAGGATGTTTCGTTCTCCTTCCTAACCGATGTAGGATCTCACACTTTCTCACAATTACTTGGCTTGAGGGTGGATGATGACTCGAGTAGCTTGTCTATCCTAGCTTACTAAGTTTTTAGGAACAACTTTCGACTAGCACCTGGATTGTTGATCTTCTGATCGACACTTCGTTAATCTTATTAGAGAATCGTTCAAAATGTTGAAGTCTTATGTTCTAGACGACACTTCAATTTATCTTGGAATTTTTTTTAGGTCTTCAAAGAAGATTTTGGTTTTTGAAGCCTTATCATCTACAAAGTGTTCGAACTTTGAAGTTTTCTGTCTTTGGAGTCTTGTGAGTTCTCTAACAATTAGATCAAATCTTGTGCAGGTTTGGGATCAATTAGCTTAAGTATATAATTAACTTCTGGACTTATTTGATCTTGGATCAAATGGTATGTCACAATTTGACTGAACTAATCTCATTTTTTTTATTAGAGATTCAAATCTTCTCCTGATATCGTTGAATCCAAATCCTACCACTTGAAGCTTTTGGCTATCCATTAGGAACATGCATCGAAAGACTACCGAAATCAGCATCGTGACTCACGATTGATATCGTTGATATCAGCATCATGACGCGCTGATATCGTTGATATCAGCGTCGTAACTCACAATTGATATCGTTGCATGTCGATGCCCACCTAGGAGTACTCAAAATTTCCAAGAAAGCATGTAAAACTAAAGATATAATGTAAAAGGGGGAAAAGTGCCTGCCATTATTGAATTTCATAAACCTCTTGCAAGTCAATGGTGGAAAAAAGATCCAATCAGAAACCAAGAAAAAAGGTTATCAAAGCCAGCTGATTCCCATTAGCAGCAATCAGTGACTTAAAAAATTATCTATACATTTAATCAAACTCTGTTTCTTTTACTGATGAACCACCCTGTCCCATCCTCTACCTAACAACCCTTCTGTTTCTGTGTATCTCTATAATTTTGCCTCTCAAAATCAATTCTTTAGATCTTTGTGTGAACTTTTTCCTCTGCCTCATAGGTTGAGTTAAGAGAGAAAATATCAACAGGTGCAGTAGTGTACCCGGCAATAGCGTTCTTAGCTCCACGGGTGTGTGAGCTTATGTTGTGGTCGAGATAAACGACGATGACAGTGATGTCGTCGTGGAAATGACGCCGAATCCCCTTTTCGATCTTCTTTAAGTCGGTGTATCTCATCTCCCGTTTCCTTGCTGCCTCGTGGAGGGCTGCACGAACTAATCTCTTTGCAATTCCCTGAAGGAGTCAAAGAAATGTTAGAATGTGTTTGGAGTTTGTGCTTTGTAAATGACATAAATGGGAGTTCTCTGTAACTTACTGCTCTTGGGTTCTTGGAAACTATCTCCACAGCAGCCTCATCAGTAAGTTGTTCCCAGAGGCCATCTGATGCAAAGATCAGGAATAGGTCTTGAGGTTTAAGCTCTCGAGTTAGGATTGAAGGTTCGGCAGTCATTACTGCTCGCTTCAATGGAACGGGGTTCCCGAATTGTTGGAATATTGGATCCCGGTTGAATTCGGGTTTCTTTAGATAGACGTCACCTATAGATCTTGAAACCTAGAGTTTCGAAACGGATAAGAACAGTACAAAAGAATTAAGAACTAAGATAACAAGGAAGTTAAAGACAAATTTCTTTTTTGAACGTAAAGAAAAGCAGAGTTCTCGCTACAAAGTCACAATTATCAGTTTCATAGAGAACTTGTAACGGCCCAAGTCCACTGCTAGCAGATATTGTCCTCTTTGGACTTCCCGTTTTGGGGTTCTCCTCAAGGTTGCATCTACTAGAGAGTGGTTTCCACAACCTTATAAAACATGTTTCGTTTTCCTTCCTCAACCCACGTGAGATCTCACAATACACCCCTTTAGGGCTCAGTGTTCTCGCTGAAACTCATTCCCTTCTCCAATCAATGTGGGACCCCTCGATCCATCCCCTTCGAGGCCTAGCATCCTTGTTGGCACACCACCTCGTGTCTACCCCCCTTCGTGTCTTAGCTTTTTCGCTAGCACATCGGCTGGTGTTTGGCTCTAATACTATTTGAAACGGCCCAAGCTCACCGGTAACAAATATTGTTCCTTTTAGGCTTTCCCTCAAGATTTTTAAAACGCGGCTACTAAGGAGAGATTTCCACACCCTTATAAAAGATGTTTCGTTCTTCTCTCCAACCAGTGTTGGATATCATAGAACTCAACAAGAGTTTTATTAACACAGAGGGCAAATTCATTAACAGCAAGAAAGCACCAAGATTTGTTCTATCAAAATCCAGTAACTAATAAGCTTCAAGAATGCAAAAGTTACCTGAATTATGCCTTTGATCCTCCAAACACCACGGGTATAGACAACTACATGGGAATCATCAGGATGAAGTGCTACAACCTCTTTCCTAACTTCATCTACTCCAACATTGTGATCAGTCGACAACCGTTCTGCGACTACCGGAGTTCTCTTACTCTCTGAAACTCTACGGCCAAGCACAGCTCTCGAATCCCCGAGATTCGCTACGTATAGCTTCGTATTCGAAATTGCACCTACAAGACAGCATGATCCAACTGAAGCAATCTGTGGCTTTGCAGGCAAAACCCGCTTAACCAAACGCAGAAACTCCTCTTCTGTGGCATTGAATGCCTTCTTAATAACATCCTCCGATAGCCCACCTTGTTCTGAAGCAAACTCTACAACAAAAACTTGAAAGGTAAATTCAAATGAAAATTCCCAGTGTTTCTCTTAATCCCCTCTTCTCCTTCTCACATTTTCAGAACCAGGAAAAAAGAGCCTAAAATCTACCAAAAGCACCCTACTGCCATAGGTCACCGCTAGCAGATATTGTCCTCTTTGAACTTTCCCATTCGAGCTTCCCCTTAAGATTTTTAAAACGCGTCTACTAGAGAGAAGTTTTTACACCCTTACAAGGAATACTTCGTTCCTCTCTTCAACTGCTGTGGAACCTTACAATGCCTCTACTAGAGAGAGGTTTCTATACCCTTACAAGGAATACTTCGTTCCCCTTTCCAACTGATGTGGAACCTCACAATCCAACCCACACATCCATTAGGGAGAGTTCCATACCCTTACAAGAAATGTTTCGTTCCTCTCTCCAACTGATGTGAGACCTCACAATCCACCCCTTGGGGCCAGCGTCCTCGCTGGCACATCGTCCGATGTCTAGCTCTGGTACCATTCGTAACAGTCGAAACCCATGTCTAACTCTAATATTGTCTATTTCGGCTTGTTACGTATCGTCGTCAGCCTCACGGTTTTAAAACACATTTACTAGTAGAGGTTTTCACACCTATATAAGAAATGTTTCGTTCATCTCTCTAACCAATGTGAGTTCTACTAGTAGAGGTTTTCACACCTATATAAAAAATGTTTCGTTCACCTTTCTAACCAACATGGCGTTCTACTAAGAGAGGTTTTGACACTTGTATAAGAAATGTTTCGTTCACCTCTCTAACCAACATGGCGTTCTACTAGGAGAGGTTTCGACACTTGTATAAGAAATGTTTCGTTCACCTCTCTAACCAACATGGCGTTCTACTAGGAGAGGTTTCCACATCTATATAAGAAATGTTTCGTTCACCTCTCTAACCAACGTGGCGTTCTACTAGGAGAGGTTTTGACATTTGTATAAAAAATGTTTCGTTCACCTCTCTAACCAACGTGGCGTTCTACTAGGAGAGGTTTCCACCCCTATATAAGAAATGTTTCGTTGACCTCTCTAACCAACGTGGCGTTCTACTAGGAGAGGTTTCCACACCTATATAAGAAATGTATCGTTTACCTCTCTAACCAACTTGTGATCTCACACAAACAGAATAAAAAGAGAGAGAGAGAGATAAACAAAATACACAAAAAGAGGTTTAAACAGAATCTCACTGTGCATATAAGGAAAAAGATGCTTATTCACAAAGCGAGAAGCCTCAGGGCCGCCATGGCCATCATAAACACCAACATACGTAGCAGAGGAAGACGTGAACACCTGACTCTGATCCTCAAGACAGGAATTAGCCTGCACAACAGCGATCGAATAATCACCAGAAGCATGAGCCTTCAATTCCGACTGCCACAGCAGCCCATCGCCGGCCCACCGTCCAATAAACCGCTCGAGCGGCCTACAACACGACCTCAACATCATGATATTCCGATCAAAAACAAATCAAACTCCGTTTACGACCGGAAAATCGAACGCAGAGGGAAAAATCCTTATAGAGAGAGAGAGAAGAAGAGGCAGAGTGAAGTTAAAGAGGAGAGCGAAAGTGTGAAAAGCCGAAGAGCATCGCTGAAACGGCAACCATTTTCATACTCTTAAAAGCCTAAATAAACTGTCCATTTTTTTCCCTTTATTTTCTTTCCTTTTCCCTTCGTCCTCTTTTTAATATCATTTATTGACTTTTCCACCCTCCTTTTGCTCTTTCCATCTATAAATAATATAAAATTTCATTTTCAAATTTAAATTCATATTTTAATTATAACCTCAATAATCTTACCTAACCTGTCGTCGATACCGTTACTACGAGCATGTCATTACCATTTCATAAGTAAATAAAATTTGTTAGAGAATTATATTAAAAAAAAAACGAGAAAACCACCGGAAACTGTAACACAACCGACAAATATCTTCCTCATCTGCCTCGAGTATCGACAACTTAGCTAATAACTCTCGGGTATGCAAACACATATGTAACAGTAATTATGAATGCTTAACTTGGCGGGACTTTAAATCGTTTCGTCGTTTATTTCGTCCCTCTTTGACCAAAGGAGGATGATTAACTGATTTTATTACAAGACATCAGAACTCTTAATGATGCATACGTTAGCTGTTAAAATGACATACATTTCGTGTTCTAGACAGTTTACTATTAAAAGTCAACTCTCGACCACAAGTTTGTTATACGATTTCCTCGAAGTCGAAATCAAACAAGTGTTATCTTTGCGTTTCAGTGGTAAAGCAAAATGATCAATGCTGAATTTTGTTTGAACGTTTGATGACCGAAATTCAACGAACCTATCAGTTAAAGATGAAATTAACCGTGACGATGGATTTGAATGGAAAAAAAAATCACGACCAACCTTAGACAAAGACACATGTATTTGACTTCAGGTCAGTGATGTAGTCATATATATATATATATATTTATTTATTTATTTTAAAATAATAATTAATATAGAGAATGGCAGTTTATAACCTTAAAACAAAGTAATTATTAAATAATAATATTAAGACTAAATTTTCCATTTTCAACAAAAGTTTAAAATGTTTGATTGAGTTCCTAAAATTCACTTAAATAATTAATTTGGTCTTATCTGTTTTTTCCTTTTGTATTTATCGTAATTTTAATATCATATCCAGACAGATATTATTTCTATCTAATTCTCAGTCCGATTCGAACATAGTTAACTGATAAAAGAATATATCTCGACGATAAAAGAAAAGTCATAATAACATATCTCGTGTCGGGTATCAACTTAAATATATTACGAGACGAAAAAGAATTGTAACAGCCCAAGTCTACCGTTCACAGATATTGTTTTCTTTAAGCTTTTCCTTTCGGAGGTCTGCTCAAGGTTTTAAAACCCGTCCATTAGAGAGAAGTTTTCACATCCTTGTGGAATCTCACAATCCACCTCACCCCCTTCGAGCCCAACGTCCTGCTCAAGACCCAGTGTCTGGCTAACGACAATACAAAATTGGCAAAAACGAAGAATATCTACCACCAGTGGACTTGAGCTATTATAAAATCGATATATAAAAAATAAAAATATATTTTAAAATATCATTTTAGTCCCTAATAACTTTTCTCGTTAAATTACGAGTTTAATCATCAAACTTTTAATTTAATTTTAGAAATTTAAAAATTATTTAATTCAATTTTATCGGTCAATTTTTAATTTCATGGCCAATAAATTCTTAAATTGAAAATTGAGAGAGCTCATAGATATTAATAAAATGCAGGGATCAATTAGGTATAAATTAAAAAGTTTAGGGACTTTTTAGACATTTTTAAAAGTTTAGGAACTAAATAGACACAAACTTAAAAATTCATAGACTAAACTTATAATTTAGTTATTTTTTCATCGTTGTGTGGTTGTTATCATAAAACCTCGGACTATATCGATAAAAACCTCGAATTGTAAGCGGTTGATAGTATATTAATGAATTGATACCACTGTAAGCACATGTTCGAGAATGATTTTGAAATAGTTAAAACCGTTCAAAATCTTATAAACATATTTTTAATAATTCAAAACCAAATTTGATTGTACGTTGAAGACATTTTTAAGATAGCATTTCAAGCACGTGCTAATAGCAATTGACCAGCTTGTCGGTGTCGGTGAAGACTGAAGAGGCACCTCTCAATCTCTCGAGAAGCCAGCTTTCTAAAGATTCGCATTGATATTTTTTTAAAATACAAACTGAACTAAAAAACACGAGCGTGGATGAAATTCAACGAGGGAATAGATTGTTATATTAGTATTTCATTCGCTTTATTATGGTAATTTACGATCTACCCATAAATACATCTACTAAACTTTACATTATTAGAAGGCTAATTTGGTCATTGTACAACCTTACTCAACTCGAAACTCGAAACTCAAGTCTTTAACACATTGTTCATTGTTCCATAGGCAGCTAGCCTTCTTCCGACCCCAAGGGTCAATCCCGGCTGCCGAAAACGGTGTCGGGGTTCAGGTCATCGACGCCATCGGAATCCCGAAACCAGTAGGGTCGAGAGAAGGAAGCTGCATTTGTAGGGATGTCCTTCATGACCCACTCATGGCCCGGAGGGTAGTAAATTCGAGTGCGAGAATGAGGCACCCAAGTGGGTGAGTTATAGGCCAGTGGCTCGGTCTCTGCCTCGTCTTCTCTTTGATGTGTGGCTCGTTGGCCTGTGGACGCCATTACAAGGCTGCTCAATTGGCGCCTCACTTTCCTGCCATGCAACTAATTAGCCTTCAAAAATTTTCAAATTCACCATAAACGTTCGAGTCATGTTTATCCGAGCTTGACTTAAAACGAGATTGAATTGACTTAAAAAATGTGAATAAAAAATTCCACTGAATTGAGGTCACCGGGCCTATCATATCAAAAGGGTTGTCGAAAGAGAACCCGACTACCTATTTCATTCGACGCTACGGGGCGGGAGCCTACTCAATTCAACCGACTTTTGAATAACAAGAAGGCGAATTGATCTGATTTTATCTAGGAAAAAGCCCAGTAAGCCACCAACTCGGTGCAGGTCCTGTGACCAATAACTCGACCATTCTAGCTTTATGCTTATCTAATATACTATTAATTCATTCACCCAGATAAAATAAATGTTTAAAATTTATGAAATTGAGGTCATTATCTGTAACGTTCGAGTAAAAGAGACATCAGCATGAAAGTAGTCATGAGGATATGATCTTTAAGAAATACTTAAATAATTAAAAATTACTATATATACCAATAATGTGTATTATAAAATTAAGCATGTTAAAGCTTAGAAAAATTATGTATCGAGTAAATTCAAAATTTTAGGTATGTGAGTGAAAACAAAACATCATAAAAAAACATGGTTAGCTCGTGCAGAGAGTCTTTACTTCTATAAGTTAGTTCAAGACAAATAATAACGTAGTCATGTTGTACGAGAATGTTGTGCAGACACTATTTTCATGTCTAATTCTATAAATACGACAATATTTACTAGCGGTGGGTTTGGACTGTTACATTTCATCTCATGAATATCTTTATTCATGATAATAAATTATGTCTCGGAATACACTATTTCCGTGTCTAACAACATAGCTACCAGTTCCCGACTCCAATTCACGGAATCAAACGATCTTATAGACTTTTTCGTAAGCCAGTGAAAAAAAACACTAAATTATAGTTTAAACTCAAACACGACACACGAGCGATCAACGGGTTAAAAGTTTGAATCTACCGGCTCTACGGGTCGTTGAACTATTTGAACACAAAAAAACGTCAAAAGGGAACATTAATTTACCTAAGAAACAATGCTTTTGCCTGCATAGCCATGCAAGTTCTTGCCATGCTTATGAGGGAGAAAATGAGGCAATTTTCCGGGAAAATCCAAAGCCAAACAGCTTGAATTTTCTTTCCGGGAAAATCCAATTTATAAGGGATTGTTCATGTGAATAACAATCTTTTGCCCAAATCCAACGAAAACAAGTTTATTTTTCAAAATCAAAGCTAAACCCATTAACAAGAACAGTGAAAATTTAAAGGGTTGCTTCTTTTTTTGGGAACAAAATTTTCAAAAAGGGAATGGAATGCGTTCTTGCAACGTGTGGCTCGAAAGCTTTGATTTAATGTCATCATCGGTGGATGCCTTTGTATTATGGGTGTACACGAGTTGAGTTGAGAAAGTTTTTTAGACAGAAGTTCGGGTTGGTTGAATTAGTAACCCAACCTAACCCAACCGAGCCAGATCTACGAATACTTATAACATGTTAATGTATATTATAAATTTTTGTTCGGTTCAGTTCAACCTGAAGTTTTGCCTAATGAACCTGAAACTTGAACCGAAACTATTCGAGTTCAGAAAAATTAAACCAACCCAAATCCAACCCAACTTAACTTTTATATTTTAAGTTGGGTCGGTTCGAGTTGTCGGGTTTAATGTATTTTTTTTTTTGTCATCAAAATAACCCAAAAGTATATCTATATATATATACATACATACACATATATATGTATGTGTATATGCATATTACGGTTTCGTCACATGTACTAATATATATACTCAAATATATATTTGTTTGTGAAACCGTTGTATATTACCGTACATGTTACATAAATAACTAAAATCTCATAAAACTCAAATATCAGATATTCACAGTCATGTATCACTAATATTTATTACAAACGTCAAATATTTTTAATCTTCACGACAGTCTTAAAAAGTAGGGTAGGATTGAGCAGTGAGCTCTATTTTCGAGTTGGTTGGGTTGACTCGATAAAAAAAAGTCAAACTTGTGAACTAAACCTAATTTTCGAATTGTCAAGAATCCAACAAAACTCAAACAAAAACAATAATAATAATTCAACTCGATTCTTATGATTGTTAGGAGTTCAAATGTTATTTAGCTTATCAAGTCATATAAACACTCTTATTCGTTAGAGACCCGACACGAAGAATACTGCTCGAGAATCAAAAGATTAGGTACAAAAGAGGGACAAATCAGGACATAACCAGTCAAAGGACACCTTGGGGCCCATTTCAGACCCTAAACTTTTTTAACTGTCAAAACCCATCGTCTTCGTTGTGTTCTCAATCCACAATTCCCCAAATCAACGCCCTGGGTAGAAGAAGCCTGTTAGTTACGTATACGGTGGTGGGCCCTCACCGCCGCCCCACCACCACCATTCACGCGGCGGTGCTGTCTCTCAACAACCCACCAATCAAAGCAAAGCACCCATTTCCACACTCACTGTTTTAAAACAATGTCTTCCCTCTTCTCTTTCTTCCCTGTTGCTGTTCTGTAAGTTGTTCTGCTCTTAAAGAGTTTCTTTATGGTTGGTTTCTCTATTTTTCCCTCTTTTCTTTTCCATTGACTTGACTGATCGATCACTCTGAGTCAGATTCCTCATCGATCCCATTGTCTAGTCTTTTTTTACATCTTTTTTCATCGTTTTTACCATTATTTCTCTTTTGGGTTTTCTTCAATCTCTCTGTTTTCGATTTCTTCTCTTGCAATATGGCTTCTGATCTTATCATACTCTGCTTTCTCCTTGTGGGTCTCTCTTTTTCGCCTGTAATTTCCACTAATTCTGAAGGTAAACTTTGAATCCAATTGAATGCCTATGAACCGTTTGATGTTTTGCCTCTTTGAACTTTTTTTTTTTTTTTTAACTTACTTTTGGCTTCTTGGATTGCCTGTAATTTCCTCTAATTCTGAAGGTAAACTTTGAATCCAAATGGATGCCCATGAACTGTTTGATGTTTTGCCTCTTTGAACTTTTTTTTTACTTCTTGGGTTGCCTGTAATTTCCACTAATTCTGAAGGTAAACTTTGAATCGAATTGAATGCCCATGAACTGTTTGATGTTTTGCCTCTTTGAATTTTTTTTTTAGTTTACTTTTGACTTCTGGGGTTGGTTTTTGAGTTTCTTGTTCATGGTTTGGTTGATCTTCTGGTTTCAGGAAATGCTCTACATGCTCTTAGGAGAAGGCTGTCTGATCCCACTAATGTGCTGCAGAGTTGGGACCCTACGCTGGTTAATCCTTGCACTTGGTTTCATGTTACCTGTGATTCTGAAAACCATGTGATCCGCTTGTGAGATTCTTCCTATATGGGTTTCTTCGATTGCCTGCAACATGGAACATAGTTGAAATTGAGCCTCTTTTCTCTGTGTTTTCAGGGATTTGGGAAACTCGAACATTTCTGGGACTTTGGGGCCTGAAATTGGTGACCTCCAGCATCTTCAATATCTGTATTGCTCTACATCTTCATCAATTTGTATATATGTATAGTTTTTCATGTATTTGAGCTTTGCCATGTTTGATATCCTATAAATTTTCCTGTGAGCTGACATGTTATCGTGTCTGTAATCATTCGAGATGCATGTAAAACTGGCGGAAACTAACAGAAGAGTATAAGGAATGGTGTCCTTCATAAGTTGGAAATTCTGTGGCTAAAAGAACATGTCTTGTTTTTCAATGCCTTCCAGGGAGCTCTACAGGAATGGGATAAGTGGAAAAATCCCCACTGAGATGGGTAATTTGAGAAACCTCGTAAGCATGGATTTGTACGAGAACAAATTTGAAAGAAGGATTCCAAAATCTTTCGCCAAACTCAAGTCACTTAGATTTCTGTAAGCATATCCTTCTAATTCTAACTATGAATGAAGTGTTTTGTTCATTTGTGAGATCCCTCGTCATTTAGAGAGGGAAACGAAGCATTCCTTATAAGGGTGTTGAAAGCTCTCTCTAGTAGACGCGTTTTAAAACCGTGAGGCTAACGGCGATACTTAACGGACCAAAGCGGACAATGTCTGCTAGCGGTGGGATTGGGCTGTTACATCATTTCTCTGACTATGTAATCTAATTGGGTCCAATTTGCATAAACAGACGGATGAACAACAACAAGTTAACAGGCTCGATTCCAAGGGAACTTTCATCACTCTCTAAACTCAAAATTTTGTACGTTTGATTTAGAAACAATTGCTTCGTTCTCTAGTCTTGTTCTCTCTCTACATTTTATGGAAAACTAAGGTTGTCTTTTAACTTTTCCTGCAGTGATGTCTCAAACAATGATCTCTGTGGAACAATCCCTGTCGATGGACCCTTTGCTGATTTCTCGATGGAAAGGTGACAAGCTCTTTTGATTTTTGTTCTTCTCTGATTTTCTCTGAACATATTTCATGAATAAACTTACTTCATAACTAAGATAACTGATGTTTATATTTATATATCATATGCATATCTAGATTTGTTTATATTTAAAGTTACTAAGCTTATGTTTATATACTTATAAAACAAGTTTTGATGTATGTTACTCTTGAAGTTTTGATGTATGTTAGAGTACTTATAACTAGTACCTTACTCATGTCTATTGTGATACTGAGTATCTGCTACGTGTCCTACAAGTGATGGATTGTTGAAGTATTTGAAATGTCTCGAACGGTCTCATTACCCTTGTTAAAGTATCTGTTGAGAATGTGATCAGAGTCTCACATCCTTAGATTAGGGAAGAACGTGAATATATAAGTGAAAGACAATGTGGTATGAGGTTTTTTAGAAACAAGTAGACAATATCATACGTTTGCTTTGGTATGTAGAAGCTTGTTGTTTTTAAAAAGTGATATTGGAGCCTACTCCCTACCTAGCTATGTCAGCTTGAGCGTTGAACAAACAAAGAAATGGTGAGTCTCAAAAGATGTATTCAAGGTGTGATCTGTAGTTGAGCAATATGCTCTAGTAAAGATCTTGGAGTTAACCTGAATATGGATAGATTGACTGTTTGAGGGGAGACTTGATAGTCTTTGCCTCAAGAGGAGGATTGTTGGGAATGCAACTAAAGTTCTACCTTGACTAAATTAGGAGAAGATCACAAGCATATAAATGAAGGACAGTATCTCTATTGGTACGAGACTTATTTCCAAAGTAGATAATATTATACGATTGTACAGATACGTGGAGGGTCTTGCCTCCTAACAGTATCCATATTACATATGTCACTGTTGTTGTTCTTGATTATCTGGTTGAATTTTTGGTTTTTGGGAATTTATGGCCACTCTTTTTTCTTGCTTGTCACAACGACGAATCTAACCTGGAATCCTAGAGTACACGTCCAATTGAATGACATGTTTCGTTGACCTTCTCTGTGATAACAGATTCTTGATCGATTAACTATAGTCTGTACACGTTCTCTTCTTTGCTGCAGTTATGAAAACAACAGGCTGAGTGGCCCCGAGTTGCAAGGACTTGTACCATATGACTTTGGATGCTGAACTGAGCTCGAGCTCGTCGATCCTTAGACTAAAACAGCATGGCTTGGACAGTATAAGAAGGTTCATGTCAAAATTATTGCCTCTGATAATATAGGAAGATAAGAATGTATGAGCTTCTCAACGAGAACTAACGAGAATCAATTATATCCTATAGTCGTCCAACTTTGCTAGTTCTGTTTTCCCATTTGTTGGGATGACGATTGTTCCATATCAGTTGTAGTTCAACTTCAAGCTTTCAAGTTCAAACGTGTCTAGCAGCCTTCTAAATAGACAATGCAGTCAAAACTAACCCCTTTGTGTTGCATTCACAGACAACATATCAGCACAAGTATAAACCTTTCAAGAGAACATGAACACAATTTGTACATAAATATGTTTACAACAATGTATTCTATGCAACACTTAATATCCATCAATCAAGCACCCGATCTTCGAAACCGCATGGTCTGCATGTGTTTCGACTGTGTCCGAGTTGGGGAATCTGTGGATGTTATTGGTTGGCTATATTCGGAGACGAAGGAGATTCTGAAAGAAGCCGAATCACTGACTCATCGAGAACTTCTTGCCGTGGTTGCGGCTCGACCAGGCAGTCTTCCACATCTGGAAGAGTATCTCCTTGCTGTTCTGAAATAAATTTGACCCATCCTCTGTTCTTCGCTTGTGAAAGAGAAGGGTATAGAAGAAACCCTACAGCAATTATAACCCCACTGATTAAGAATGTTTGTGCAGAAGCTAAACACATGACAAGAACAAGCAAAGCTGCAGGTGGCAAGCAAAGCATTATGGCACCAAATGTTTGCAAGGGAACTTTATAAGGTCTGTGGAGGTCTGGCTTCTTTATTCTAAGTTTTATAAAGGCAGCAAGCTCCAAAAGCATTCCTATGGAGTATAGGAAGTTGAGAAACTCGAGTATTTCTTGGAAACTCATCCATGAGAGGAAGATAACCCCAATGGCAGAGCACAGAATGCTGAAGGTGGGTGTCCCATATTTTGATCTGCAAAGTGAATGAGAGACAGTAGTTCAATAAGATCAGCTGTTGCATCCACAATGTGCCTGTAAATCAAATGGATCAAAACATTGGAAGAGTTTAAGGAGGAAGTTCACTCGCGTTTGGGTATGATGATAGGAGAAAAGGAGTTTTGGAAATGTTTGGCATAAAGTTTTGAGCTACCTAAACTCATCTTGGAAGTTTAAAGAACTCCTACGAGTCTTATAGTCTTAGGGGTTATGGAGATCCCATAGTAGAACGAGTGTCAGCGAGGACGCTAGGCCTCGAAGGAGGTGGATTGTGAGATCCCACATCAGTTGGAGAGGAGAACGAAACATTTTTTTATAAGGGTGTGGAAACCTTTCTCTAGCAAACGCGTTTTAAAAACAATGAGGGGAAGCTCGAAAGTGAAACCCAAAGAGGACAATATCTGCTAGCAGTGGGCTTGGACTGTTACAAGTTATGTCAATGTCAACTTACTAATAAAATGCATATTATTATCCCAACCCATTTGAGCTACCTATGGTTTTACGTCCATGGTGATATAAACCTTCGACCTCCCCCCTCAAAGGATTGCTATTATGACTCACTACCACTGATTCGAGCTACAAATCTCATTTGTGGGTACATCAGGTGAGATCCCACATCAATTGGAAAGGAGAACGAAGCACTCTTTATAAGGGTGTAGAAACCTCTCCCTAATAGACACGTTTTAAAAACTTTGAGAGGATGCATGAAAGGGAAAGCTCAAAAAGGACAATATCTACTGACCGTGGGTTTGAACTATTACAAGTTATGTCAATGTCAACTTACTACTAAAACACATTGTTATCCCGACCCATTTGAGCTACCTATGTTTTTACCTCCATGGTGATACAAACCTTCGACCTCCCACCCTCAAAGGATTGCTAATATGACTCGCTACTACCAATTCGAGCTACAAATCTCATTTGTGGGTACATCAGGCAAGACTATTGCTACTCAAGTTGCAAACAATACAGAACAATGAGAAGGAAACTAAACAGAACCACCAACCTTGAAGCAAACACAGAAGGAATCATGCCCATCTCACTCATCCCAAGCAGTTGATATGCATCACTACTCATTTCAGCCTCAAACAACCCCATGTTAGACATAGCAGCAGCCGCTTGAATCCACCACTTCAGCCACGCCCCACCAATCAACGCCCCAACCTCAGCAAAATACCCATCACTCCACTCACTTGAATCTGTCTCCAACGCACCAGTCCCAGCCAAAAGAGGAACCAAATAAGAACAAACCACCAAAACCACAGCTCCAAACATAGCCTTGGGGAAGGTCTTGCTAGGATTCTCAACCTCCCCAGCTAAAGTACTTGCCTTATCCCAATAGTTCAGGTTCCAAAACATACTATTGAAATAGCCCCTCCAATTCACCATACTATAATCTACAACTAGCCACTTCCTAGGCCTTATTCTGGGAATTGAAAGAATGGTCATCACTACAAAAGGACAAAGCGAAAACACAGCAAGAACAACAGCAGAAAACCCAACAATATGCAGACCACGATAGTTCAAGTAAGTTAAAGAAGCAGTGATTCCTAACAGAGCTGGAATTCGAGCAAATATATGGCTAAAAACAGGAAACGAACGCTTCAAGTAATCAAGAAACAGTACAGGATACAGAGCATTATCCATTACCCCACTGAACCATTTCCAGAAGCCCTCTTGAAACCCCCAAAACGGGCCAAAAGCTGCCGAAATCCAGACCACATATCCGCCGTTTTGGGGGAAGCTTGTGGCGAGCTCCGCCGTGACCAACGCCTCCGGAATACTCCAAATAAAGGGAAACAGTAAGAAACCTAGCAAAGCTAGAAGCGGACCACCGCCAGTGCTCACGGAATCCTCCACTCCGAAGGGTCCTCCTGAAACGTCGTAGAAAATCAAAGCGATGAGAGGAAGAATCGTTAGTTTTGGAGTAATATTAGCCCTCTCGTCGCCCATGGACAGGACAGGGCTGTTCTCAGAGATGAAGAAACACCACAAAAATCAAACGGAATTGGGAATATGAACGAGATCCGCTGGAAATTGCAGGGAAATGAACCTAAATCTGTGCTGTTCTTGGCCAATGGGAATGGGTTGAATGAATTAAGGACAAGGGAGAGAGAAATAAAGAAGAATCTCTGGGATTTTGGAATTTGTTGATTAAGGCAATCGGTTGACTTCCTCGAGGATAATTGGGAAGATCGTGGATTCACAAATGAGAAATATTATTTCTATTGGAAAAGTCCAAAACAAAGTCACTAGAGTTTGTACTAACAAACTCCATTGTTAAGATTGAAAAGTTACCATTTGAAAAAGTTACCATCGTTAAGATTCATGATTCCTAACAAACTCCGGTCTCTCCAAATTTTTGGGTAAAGGATTTTTAACTAAATAAATTTTTAGAATAAAAAATAACAATAAAAATAATTTTAAAACCATTTGCAACTACTAGCCAAATATTAGGTCAAATATAAACAACTATTAATTAATTTAATTAATTAATGCCTTTTTAGTTAATAAATTAATTAAAAAATAATTAATTTATAAGATAATAAATTTAATTTTTTTAAAAAGTAATTTTGAAATATTAATAAATATAGTATTTAATATTATAGATTAATTCATTTTTATAAATACAAATATAATTATTGTTTTAATTGAATCAAAATTATTTTAAAATTTGGAAATTATATTCAATTATTTTCGGTACCCGCTAGGGTTTCGTCTCTGATCGCCGCTATAAATACTTACTTTTCCTACTAACGATAGTTCGTCAGAAGGATTTTGCCGCTTCTTGGAATTTTTGAAGCCCTAACGAGCTCAACAGGTTTCCGTCTCGTAGGCGATTCAATCATGGGGCACTCGAACGTCTGGAACTCGCACCCTAAGAGCTATGGTCCCGGCTCTCGCACCTGGTAACTTGTTTTCCTTTTCTCTGTTTCTCTTTTGAGATGATTTCGATTTGATTTAGTTGATTTTTTCTTATCTGCTGCATCCGAATTCTTCTTTTTCTCGAAGAACGTGGTTAATTATTTGGATTACAGAGTGGAATTCGGATGTTTTGTTAATCTGATGGGGTATTTTGACTTGAGAGATGAATTATGTGATTGGTTTTTACTTTTGAGTTGGACACAGCTTGAAGTAGTAATAGTTGGAAACAAGCACAAGGACTGATTTATCTCTATACGTTCGTGCTGAAAAATATTTGTGTCGACTATAATTTGTGCCATGGTGGGCAATTAAGTGAAGTTATTGTAGAATAGTTCCCAAATGTTCTTCTATCTATTTGTACTGTCTGGTTAAATTGATTAGGCATGAGAACTTGTCTCGATTCTGGTTATGTCCATGGTCAAATCATTTTATGTGTAGGTTATTCTGGGTCATAGTTTTAATGTTGATGAAACGGTAAGGAGTTCTTAGTATTTGCTCACTTAAGCTGTCTGTGACTATTGGATGAACTAGACGGTAAGTACAGTTGGATAATGGGATGAATAAAATGATAGATAAGATGCTCCATAGGTTTCCATGATTGAGATTTAGAAATTTTGGATACATAGATACACTTGGTTGGGTTAACATTTATTTATAACAATGATATGAAGGAAAGGGTTAACATCTAATGTTGGGTTAAAATTTATTCAGAACAATGATATGAACTAAAAGGTAACAATGACTGAAAGGATTAATAAGATGCTGCATAGGTTTCCATGATTGAGAGTTATAAATTTTGGATACATAGAAACATTTGATTGGGTTTACATTTATTCAGAACAATGATATGAAGGTATCTTTTGTTTGAATTAAAATGTGGTCTCTATTTGTCTTGTCTTTCAGCCGGGTGTGCGGAAATCCTCATGGGTTGATCAGAAAGTACGGCCTTATGTGCTGCAGACAGTGCTTCCGCAGCAACGCCAAGGAAATTGGATTCATCAAGGTAAAAATTTTACATTCTTGTTTATTTTGAAGTAAATTCATATCAAGACTTTTTCAATGTCTTCTGACCCTGTTGAACCCCTCAACTCTTCTTGCAGTACCGCTAAATGGCGAAATTTTGCCTCTCCTGCCTCTCCCATTAGAGAATGTTTAATGGATAGAATATGGTTGCTGGATTTGCTTATATAAAAGAAAGAACTTTGAACTTCTGTCCCTAGTTCATTATTTCCTTGAACGTCGTGTTGATTGTTGAACTTAGGCTACCACAATGCTGACTAATTTTGAAGATTAAGTTAGTGTGTTTCATTTGTCTGAGTATTCTTGTTTTCCTCTCGTTCCTTCCTCTTTCCCCCCTAATGGTATTTGCTTTATAAAATGTGCGGATTAGAGTTGAAATCGAGTTGACCATCATAGTTTGGTCTAGCGGGAAATGGTCCATCTACCTTAAAGGACTTAGAAGAAATGAATTAAGGTCTCATGGTTACTATCTATTTGGGATTTAATATCATATACGGTTTCACTTTTATATGTACGGATTAAAGTAGAAATCGAGTTAAACCATCTCATGGTTTGGTCTAGCGGAAAAGGGTCTATCAGGTAGAAATGAATTCAAGTCATGGTCACTATGTATTTAGGTCTATTTAGGATTTAATATCATATAAGGTTTGGTCCTAATGGTATCACTTTATAAATGTACAGACTAAAGTAGAAATCGAGTTAACCATCATGGTTTGGTCTTAAGTGGAAAAGGGTCCATCTACCTGAATTTAAGTCATGGTCACTATCTATTTAGGATTTAATATTGCATAAGGTATAGCTAATGCATTGACCGAACATGTATGAAGTATAGACCTAGCCACACTACTACTGATTGGTGTGACTTCTATGATGGTACTCCAAATGGGGTCCTCCCCATTAGGCATTAATGCATGCTAAATTCAGTCTGAAACATGGTCTGGTCTGAACATATTAATTATGTTCTTGTTACTGGTAATTTGTGCATAGTTTTTAGTGATCTGTGGACCATTTATCAATTGCTTGGGCTCACCAGGGGACAGTCAACAATTTTGAAGGCTTGAAGATTCGTTCTTCGGACACTTTGTAGACCAGGCCCCTTTTCTTTTCCTCATAGCTTTGGTGAAATATTTATTTTTGTCTTGCAAATTTAAATGATTTGATTATGATATCTATAAAAGTTCATTGAATTTAAATAATAATGTAGGTAGAGGTGGATATAGGTTTTGAGATTTTAGTTCTGACTTTATGAATGAAATACTTCTGAGCAATAAATTTTCAGGAGGTTAAATGGATTTGTCAAGTGAATTTAGGGGTTGGTTGGTGACTCCGAGCAATTTGAGTAAGCTGTTGTTGTTGCCTTTTGCTTACATTTCCTTATAACACCAACTTTAGTTTTTCAAATCTTGCTTTCAAAATTCTGCCCCGTTTTCTAAAACTTTGTTCTTGAACTGGGGCTAAACGCTCAAGCATACGTCACTTGGCTATAGGCGATGCAAGAGCGAATAGACTTAACTCACTTGTTGTTGGAAATTGAGTGGCGCACAATCGCAAGTTTGCTGTCGTTGCTTGGCCGTAGACGACGCAAGAACGAATAGGCTTAACTCACTTGTTGTTGGAAATTGAGTGGCGCACAATCGCAAGTTTGCTGTCGTTGCTTGGCCGTAGGCGACGCAAGAACGAATAGGTTTAACTCACTTGTTGCTGGAAATTGAGTGTTGCACAATCGCAAGTTTGCTGCCGTTGCTTGGCCGTAGGCGACCTAAGAACCAATAGGCTTAACTCATTTGTTGCTGGAAAGTGAGTGCCGCACAATTGTAAGTTCGCTGCTGTCAAAGTGCGATTGTGATAAGTTCGCTGCCGTCAAAGTGCGATTGTCAAAATGCGATTGTGATAAGTGGTATCATTCTTCTCAAATCTTCATTATTTTTTTTTTATAAAAAAAGGTTTATCCACATCACATGTTACTTTAGTAACTAAAATCTCGGAAGTTTTAAATATAAGTCTCAGTATCAGTTACAAATATTACATATTCTTAATCTTTTTGAACGTAGAATCGGGTACGGTTACAAGTAAATTAGAACCAAATTTTTTGTTTTCCAAATGTTCGATCTAATTCAAATTGAAAAAAGAAAAAAAAAAACTCTAAATTGAAAAGATTTGTAGATTATATGTAAGTATAAAAGTAACATACCTTATAGTAATCTATTTTTGTGAAAACCTTGAAAAAGTAGTAAGTATAATGTTACAATACAAACTACTTTTAGGAAAGACATAATAATAAAGCACTAAAGTCTATGTTGTCAGAATTTTCAATGATGTAATGCAGCCACCAAGTGCAGCCATTTCCTTTTTTTTTTTTTTACCCACTCCACCACTTTTATATCTCAATCGGACCCACGTCCCGTAAAAATAGTCGAGGTTCATACAAATTGATATAGTCACTTGCAAATATTAAAAAACGAGATTAAGAATTTTTGTATTGGTGGGATAATTTAGTAAAAACACTGACACGAGTTTAGCTCTTCACCTAGTTGAGACATTTGACATCTTCAGCGATTCAATGCTAAACATGCTTAATTCTCAAATTCATTTGATTGAGCCACTAAAAAAGAAAAGTATTCTTTTACTCCGGGTAGTAATTTTTAATTTTTTTTAAGCTTTTCTTAACCATCACATCTCGTTCGGATGTGGTATTAATTCATTCATGTATCTCTTTCTTACTCAAGCATCATATACCCATCAACTTCCGCTTTTATTAGTCCCCAAACCACTTTTTTCTAGGAAAGATTTCTATCTGATAACAATGGTAACGAGAATGACCTATACCATTCAACTCTTATACCAACATGAGTTCTTTTAGCATATTTCGTTCCTACTCCCATATAGAAGAAGAAAAAATCTCAACAGGTCGCTCAACCTAGAATTGCTAAAATATATATATATATATATATATATATATATATATATATATATATATAAATAAAGTTGATTTGATAATTGAATTAGTTTTGGTACTATTCCTTAGTAACAACCCGTTGATATAAATGTTGAAAAAGTCGGGACGTTACATTCCTCACCTGCCAAAGGCTCTAAGGATTGAGAGCATAATGAGAAGTGGTTGAATTTAATGTTTGAATAATACATTGATCAAAGTTAGGAAAGAAATAATAAAATAAAATAAACAAACTCACACCAACATTTACTCACCATTACTAACTCCAACTTTCCAATCTTTTTAAAATTCTATATTTTTTCTATAAATAACTATTAAAACAACTTTTAATTTTATTATATTTTTATCCATCAAATCTTCAAATATTTTAAAACAACATCATCTAACTATTATATATATATATAGATATATATATATATTTTAATGCGTTGAATATAGCGTAGCAGAGACGGGTGGAGAATATAATTCTATCTTCGGCCCCATTTATCTAGACGGGAGAAAATGTTTCTCACTCAATCCCTCATTCCTCGTCTAAACAGAGAACTTCTTCTTATTGGACGAGTCTCAATGTTATGTCCCACATTGGTTCGGGAGGAGAACAAAACACTCTTTATAAGGGTGTGGAAACCTTCCTCTAGTAAATGCATTTTAAAGCTTTCCGGGAAAGCCCGAAAAGAAAAGCCCAAAAAAGATAGACAATATTGACAATATCTGCTAGTAGTACCCATAAAATAAAATATTGAATCATATCCAACCTGTGAATGTTTGCTAAATCCACCACGCCTAAATAGTGTGAAATGTGGAAAATGTGTAACCTATTAGAATAACGGCTTGTTTGAGAGACTAGTTTTACCAAACTTCTATTACGAAAGGCTCCGCTCAGTCCCAAAGGTTATGCAACTTGTTTTTTTAAAAAAAAAACGTCCTTGAACTTTACTCTTTGTTTAAGAAAAACCCGTACCTGCAGTTCATGGAACAGTGTAACAAATAACTGAGCTTGAACGAAACTGGGAACAAAATATATGTTCCAAGCGTTATTACCAGTCGTATCTCAATTTTCATATGAAATTCTAGCATATCTCTATTTTCGAGACAGTTTTTAAACATTTACGATAGATTAAGGATAATATCGAAACTTTTGAAATAATAAAGATATTTTTTTAAGCTAAGATTATTATTACATCGAACAAAACGTTACATAAATAATTATTAATATATAATAAAATAATGTGTTAAATGGAAGCAATGGTAGAGAGAAAGGTATTTGAGTATTAAGGTTATAATCACTTCATAAGCAAACAAAACCATTGTTAACAAACAAACCCAAAAATATTACTTTTTAACCAATTTTTATTTATTTATTTATTTATTTATTTACTATTATTATTATTGAGTATGTTTTAAGTCACATTGGGGAATGAAAATTTTTATTTTTATTTTTTTATTTTTTAACATGATTCTCTCTCATCATTTTTCTCACATTAGGGTTTTTTTTTTCTCTCTCTCTATGTCGTTTTTATATTATAAATTCGTTTGAGATTTTGATAGAGGTGTACATGGGTGGGATTGGGTTTGGTTCGAGAATTTTTTTGGATCAATGTGAAATTTTGGACGAGTTGAATGGGTGATTCGAGTAACGTGAATAGTTTATAACCTAACCCAACTTAACCCGACACAACCCAATGAGTGACTCGAACAACCTGAATAGAGTTTATTACCTAATCCAACACAACCCAATGGAAGACTCGAGCAACTTGAATAGAGTTGCAATCCAACCCAACTTAATCCGACACAGCCCAATGGGTAACTCGAGCAGTTTGAATAGAGTTTACAACCCTACCCAACTTAACCCCATACAATCCAATGGGTGATTCGAACAACCTAAACAAAGTTTATAACCTAACTCGACACAACCCAATGGATGACTCAAGAAACCTGAAAAAAGTTTATAACTCAATCCAACTTAACCCGACACAACCCAATGGGTGACTCAAGCAACCTGAATAGAGTTTACAAACCCAACTCAACTTAACCCGACACAACCCAATGGGTAACTCGAGTAACCTGAATAGAGTTTACAACCCTACCCAACTTAACCTGACACAACCCTCGATTTTTCATGTTGAGTTTGACATGTTATATTAATAACTAAAATCTCACAGTATTCAAATATCAAACATTTACAAGTCATAATGTATCACTAACATTGATTATGAATATCATATATTCTTAATTTTCATAACAATCTTAAAAGTACGGCTGAGTTGGGTTGGATTGTAACTCTATTTTCGAGTCAACTTGATTAAAACAAACGTCAACCCGCGATCCGACCCAAGTCTTTTGATTTTTTAAGAACTCAACCAAATCCAAACTCGGGGTTAGTCGGGTTATCAAGTTATATGAACAACCCTAGACTTGATTCGTTTTTGTTACGTTTCATTGAATAATATTTAAAGACAATTTTGACGACAAAACATGCTAGAACCAATCAAACAGTCAATTTTCAAGCACCCGGTTCATGGGACTAACCAAAAGAGAAAGAATGGCACAATCGAGACTTCCTTAGATATCCCTCGATAAGAGCTATTAGCTCAGTTGGATCGACATAAACACAAACGACGTAGACTCGTGAGTTTAGTCCAACATGAATTAGGGTTTTTGAAAAATATATATGAGAGAGAAAGAGAGGAGAGAGAGAGAGCTTCAAAAGCAAGAAAAAATGGGAGAAATTGAGAGGGAATGAAATGGATGTGGCATCTCTCATTAGATACCAAAAAATAACAATATTAATTAAAAAAAAAAAAGAATTTTATTAGGCCTATAAGCTTAATTAATGTATTAATTAATCTAATTAATGATTATTAAGTGCTTAAGTATATCCCATTATCTCTTTAATTTTCCACTTAAAAATTATTAATCATGACAAAAATTGAAATAATTATGATTATTTTGGAGAAGTAAAATTAGGGTTTGTTGGGTTAAATATTGGCTTTTGACTTGAAAACCCTAATCAATAAAATAATTCTAGAACTCGAACCGTCTCAGTTGAGATTGAGCTGTAAAGTTATTTGTGATAAATTAGGTTTAATTTGACATCATTGAATTTCGTACATGTTTGGTTTGGTTGAGTCACGTTATTGGGTTTAATAGCGATTTCTAATATTGTATCAAAAACTGTATATTGGATGGTTTTCTTCAACGTAACATCGAGTGTTTGAAAAATCTGGTGACTCAAACAATCTAATCAATTCAACCAAACTCGTAGTATTTGGGTTAAGTTATGAACTTATTTGAGTTAGATTTTGTTCAAATAAATCTGACCAACCTAACTCAACCCAACTCCTGTAACATCGAGTGTTCGAAAAATTTGGTGACTCAAACAATCTGATCCGCCCCAACTCATATTATT
Source organism: Cucurbita moschata (assembly GCF_002738365.1). NCBI lineage: Eukaryota > Viridiplantae > Streptophyta > Magnoliopsida > Cucurbitales > Cucurbitaceae > Cucurbita > Cucurbita moschata. Next base: position 3,213,403 of record NW_019268533.1, read on the forward strand.
TGGGTTGAGTGATCAACTTATTTGAGTTAGATTTGGTTCAAATAAATCTAACCAACCCAAACCCAACCCAACCCAACTCCAGTAATATCGAGTGTTGAAAAGTCTGGTTGATCAACCCAACTCGTACTAATTGAGTTAGATTTGGTTCAAATAAATTTAACCAACTCAACCCAACCTAGCTCTTTGAGTTGGGTTATCATCTTATTTGAGTTGAATTTGGTTCAAATAAATCTGACCAACCCAACCCAACCCAACCTAGCTCGTACTATTTGATTTGGGTTATCAACTTATTTGAGTTAGATTTTGTTCAAATAAATCTGACCAGCTCAACCTAACCTGCTCGTAAAATTTGAGTTGGGTTATCTACTTATTTGAGTTGAATTTGGTTCAAATAAATCTGACCAACCCGACCCAACCCAACCTAGCTCGGATTATTTGATTTGGGTTATCAACTTATTTGAGTTAGATTTTGTTCAAATAAATCCGACCAACTCAACCCAACCTAGTTCGTATTTGAGCTGGGTTATCAACTTATTTGACTTAAATTTGGTTCAAATAAATGAAAAACAACATTAATTTAGTGGACCTATAGTTACTCAAATTAATTTGGATTAAACCAAATATATATACATATATATTAATTGCAATTTTAATTAATATTGAAAATAAATAAATAAATAAATATTTTGCGTAAAACAAAAATTTAAATAAATGATCTGAACAACTTAAATATCAGATCTCACCGAGGAAAACGAAACATCGTAACAATGTGAAAACCTCTCCTTAGTAGATACGTTTTAGAACATGAGATAAGTAATGGGTCAAAATGAACAATATCTGCTGAACATGAACGGTTACACTAAATCTCTCGATTAGTTAATAACTCAAATATTTTATAATTAAATCGAGTTAAATTGATTAGTTAATAATTGAGTTTAGGGTTGGTTAGGTCTAAAAAAAGATTAACCACCCTAATACGAATTTTCCAACGTGTAAATAAAATATTAAAAAAAATTATACACTATTAATTATTATTTTATATATTTAACTAGTTTGAAATTAATTTATTAATAAAGAAATTGTAATTTATATGGTTTAATTATTTATATGTAATTTATCCTATTTTTAATTTAAGTACCAATAATGCAATTTATTTAATTTTTTTAAAAATTATTACTAAATAAATATAAAACTATTGGATAGTTTAACCTTATTATAATCATATACAATATTTAAAAAAGGTATTCTCATAATTTAAATTACAAAATTGTAGGTATTTTAGAATTAAAAATAAGAGAAATTAATATATGTGCCCCAATATCATATAATATATTTATGAGCTCAATAAATATATATATATACCTACATTTATGAATTTTTATACGATCTATTAAGTTCTAAATTTTACGGAATGAATTTTAAAGCGTATTTTAAAATTTAAACCTTTTTTTATCTCGTACACGAGTTTGATGATTGAGTAAAAGATGAGTATATTAATGAATTGAAACCAGTTTTGAGCGATTTTGTAACGGCACGAGTTTACTACCAGTAGATATTGTATGCTTTGGCCCATTATATGTCGTCACCTTTAGGCTCACGGTTTTTAAACGTGTCTATTAAAGAGAGGTTTTCACACCCTTATAAAGAATGACCCAAGTCCTTGTTGGCACACTACCCGGTGTCTAGCTTTGATGCCATTTGTAACAACTCAAGCCTACACCACCCGATGTCTAGCTTTGGTACTATTTGTAATAACTCAAGCCCACACCACCCGGTCTCTAACTTTGATACTGTTTGTAACAACTCAAGTCCACTATTAACTGATATTGTTCACTTTGATCCATTACGTATCGCCTTCATCCTCACGGTTTTAAAACGCGTTTGTTAGTGTAATTCGTTTCTTTTTCCAACTGACATGAGACTTAAATTTTTAAAACGCGTTTGCTAGCGGGTATTGTCCACTTTGATCCATTGCATATAGCTGTCATCCTCACGATTTTAAAACTAGTTGTTAGTATACTTCGTTCCCTTCTGCGACTGATGTGAGATTTAAAATTTTATTTTAAATATAAAAGATTCTTTAAAAATTTAAAAATAATAAAAATGTAAAATTTAAATATCAATTTTTAAAAATAAATAATTATCAGAATTATAAATAAATAAAAAAAACTTATTAAAGTTTTTTAATAAGGCTGAGGGAGACCCATAACATAATTTTGAAAATTTAAAAAAATAAAAAATTTAAAGGTTATAATAAATAACAAAATATTTAAATAAATAAAATAAATAAAAATAATAAAATAATAAAATTACATAACGTCTCTCCAAAGACTCCCATAAACCCAAAGAGAAGAGCACTGGATAATAAATACAGTATTCATATACAAAATACAGTCTTCTCTTCTCTCTCTACTTTCTCTCTCCTCTTTTTTTTCTTCTCTGCGAGTGAATTTGCAGAGCTCTCAAATCTTGCCTGTCACCTACTCTCTCTCTCTAGCCCTGAAGAGAGACGGTGGTGAGCTCTGAGAGAGGGAGGGTCCATTCCATGAGCAGTGATTTCATTGCTTTAACGGAAAATGTTGAATCTGGCAAGCTTCGTCGTCCTTTCTGGAATTTCTTGAATCTTCTGTTTTGAAAATGGGGAAGAATTCGTCACTGAGATCGTTGTTTATGAGGATTCGAGTGTGAAGAAGAAGAAGAAGAGGAGAATAGACGTTTTGTTGCATCGATGGTGGCTGCCATTACTGGAGCAGCTTCAACCCATACCTCAATCCCTAAAACCTCGGCTCAACGGAGTGAGCAGCAGCAAGATCATCTCAGAAACCAAGCGAGGCCTCCGCTGTTACCTTCCGAGAGGGACAATGGGATTCTCAACCGGAAACCTAGAGGCAGACAGGTTCCTTCAAGGTATATGTCTCCTTCGCCTTCGACTTCTACTTCTAGTGCCTCAACTACTTCATCGTCGGCTTCTTCTCGGCGATTTCCGTCTCCATTGCTCTCTAGGTCCACTAATTTGACTCCTGCATCAACTCCATTGCCTTCGTTGGGACCTAAGCGGTCCCAATCGGTGGACCGGAGGCGATCAATGACGCCCCGGTCGATGACTCCGGTTATCGATTCTAGACACGGGAATGCGAGTGAGAGTTCGGCGGCTGCGAAGCTTTTGGTTACTTCGACCAGGAGTTTGTCGGTTTCGTTTCAAGGGGAGGCGTTTTCCCTTCCGATTAGTAAAACTAAGGCTACTGCGACGCCGATGAGCAATGCAAGAAAGGGTTCGACGCCGGAACGGCGTAGGGCGACTCCACTTAGGGATAAGAGCGATGGGTCTGGAGTTCAGGTGGAGAATTCGAAGCTCATTGATCAACATCGCTGGCCGGCGAGGATCCAGCATGCGAATTTGGATGTGAACCCGTTGTCGAGGAGTTTAGATTGCGGCGCTGAGCAGAAGAAAGTGAATGGAATGGGATCTGAGATGGTGGTTCGGGCGTTACATCAAACAATGCAAGATGACAGTAGAAGAGCTTCTTTTGACGGCCGATTGAGCTTGGATTCAAGCAGTTCTGAGTTGTTGAAGGCAGTTCGGCAAAGCCCAGATGCGGATTCAGTGAATGAGTCTTCTGTGCCCTCTGATCTCACTACTTCTGATACGGACAGTGTATCCTCCGGCAGTACTTCAGGAGTTCAAGATTGTGGTTCGGCTGCCAAGGGGCGAAATGGGCCTCGAGGGATTGTTGTATCTGCGAGGTTTTGGCAAGAGACCAACAGCCGGCTGCGGCGCTTGCATGATCCTGGTTCTCCTTTATCGACTAGTCCTGGGGCAAGACTGGGAACCCCATCAAAGTTCAGTCAGTCAAAACGGTTCTCAAGTGATGGTCCACTTTCATCTCCACGAACAATGGCTTCCCCTATTCGAGGTGGCACAAGGCCTCCATCCCCAAGTAAGCTTTGGACTTCTTCGGTATCATCGCCATCAAGGGGAATGTCTAGTCCTTCCAGGACGAGAAATGGTGTCGGTGGCTCCTTGGTTAGTAACTCAATGAGTACGCCCTCCATTCTCAGTTTCTCTGTTGATATCCGGAGGGGGAAAATGGGGGAAGATCGCATTGTTGATGCACACGTGTTGAGGCTTCAGCATAACCGTTACTTGCAATGGCGGTTTGTGAATGCAAGGGCGGATGCAACGTTCATGTTGCAGAGACTAAACGCAGAGGTACTTTTTGTGTGCAGGATTGCTTACCCTCTCGATTATATCTGTGGTTTTATCTAATCCCATTATTATTATTGTGGAGGTTTTCAATATCTACTTGCAGTTTAGCTTATACTTTGTTCTTGTTCTTGATGCCCATCCTGTCTCTCATAGATTGTTACATCCAAAAGTTGGACTTAAATTAGATCTGACGTTTCTAGCCATATCCACTACTTTCAATCATCTTTCTTCTAGATTTCTATCTTAAATTGTCTGTTCAGTAACTACTGAATCTTTCATATGGAAGAACTTCCTACGGATGGGATGTATGAACGTTGGGGATGCTCACCGCATTTGGTTACGATGCTATTGTCCTTAGGTGGTATAATTAGTTTTCCTCATTTACGGATTTAGTTACAGACATCCTTGGAGAGTTGTTCTTCCGGATTTGAGTATTTTGGGTGAGTTTCTTACTTGGTTAAAGAGTCTTAAGACACGTAGTTCATCCTTGGAGGTACAATTTTCAAGGAAGCAAATGTTTCACATTTTTCTTTGTCCTTGGAAAATTGGATTCAATTTTTCTTTTTAGGATTCTACTTTTTCATTTCCTTTACTGCACTGACACTACTCATGAATTATCTTCTATGCTCCCTTCTACTTAAAGGATAGGATCTAGTATAAGTTTTTTTCTTGATAAATTCCTCTTTCCTTTTTGAATGAGGTTTTTTTAGTCCTCTCTTCTAGAACCCAAACCCTCTACTTTGGTTTCCTGTACTTTTTAACTTATGGGATGGTAGAGTTTCCACCAATATAGATGTTTGTCCTTTTTTTTATTTATTTAAAGCTAAGGGATTGTTTGGAGTTTGTTTTTGATTTTTTAAAAACAAAAAATCATTTTATAGATCAGTGGAAAACTTCAATTTATTTGAGATGAAATGGAAACTTCAATCTAGAACAACTATGGTGACAAAAGTCTAATGTGGAAGGGACTTATATATTTCCGTTCCTTAAGAAGCTCTATTTTGTGTGTGACATATTAGATTAACTAGTGTCTTTGTATACGGTCTTCAAAATGTTTTATGCTAAAAAGCCATAATCTGTAGTTCCTCAAACTATTTTCACCTTCTAGCATGCTTTTCGTGAGTAGAGATAAGTTATTGGACGATCGTAACAAAAGTCTAATGTGAGTGAGACATATATGTTTGACATGCAAGAAGATACGATCGATTAATATGTGTAACTTATTAGCTTAACTACTACCTTATATAAGACCCTCATGAAGGTGCTTTCTGAAAGGCTGAAATTCACGCTTCCTTTCACTCTTTTCACCTTCCAGTCTGCTTTTATTGGAAAGAGACAATTTATTGATTCCCTATTGTGGCTAACGAGGTGGTAGATGACTGCAAGCAAAGGCACGTGTGGGGTTTTGAGTTCAAATGGTAACTTAGAGAAGGCTTACCAGTTGCAACAAAGTTGATTGGTCTTTCCTAAATGTTGTTCTACAAGCTAGGTAATTGGTGGTAATTGAAGGAACTGAATGTATGGGGGTATCAAGATGAATTGGCTGACACTGAACAAGCTGACGAGAGCCTCTCTGGGACTTTCTCCCTTTCTTCCACTCCATTGATAAACTTAGTGAGGTTTTTAGTCATTGGCAGGGATCATATTATCATGGTGGCACTGAGTTTAGGAGAGTAAATTTGATGTTTGCAGAAAAGGGGGAAATTCAAGTATGTGCATCAATGAAAACTTTGAATTAGTTAAGTGTTAGGTTCCCTTATTTGAAGTGACTCTCTCTCATTCTCCCCACACCGCCCCTCCAGCCCCCAACACCCAATCTCTGGTGTCCCCGAACCGCTCCGTCCAACTGCCTTCCCTCACTAATGGACAGAATAATATACCCACACTTGGTTTCCATTGAAAAATAGATAGAAAAACACAATCGAGATTGAGCACCAATACTGAGGAAGTAGGGCAAAACTCACTAAAACCACAAATGACATCTTTTTTTATCTCTTCACTGGACGTTGGTGCTTTGGATAACCAAGACTTTCTCCACGCTTCTTCCTGCTCCACTCAACCAAAAGTTCTTCACAGAAACTCGAGTTGATGACCTGACCTTGTGGGTTTGAAAAGACTTCAAACAGGAAGGGAACCATTGCAGAAATCGCCAAATTAAAAAACAATGGAGGATTGGACAAACTCATTATCCCAAACAGTGAGGGTGAGGGCAGAAGTGATTGGCGATCCTTTTATGCCCTATTACTTAATTCTGCTCCACCCACCCAAACCATCCAACCAATCAATACAGCTAACCCCCATAAATTTCCTCCCCACTTCTGATCTCCCCTTGCCCGTGTAACTACTGGCTTTTCCTTTCTAACAAGGCAACAATGTTTCTGTATCTCCTGTGTTTCTTGACCCCTTGTTTAAACTGTCCATTTTCGCTCTTGGCAGCTGGCACCATGCTTAGGGTAAGGCAAAATACAAGCCGCCCAAAGTATGATTGTTAAAGTTGGTTCTATTTAGTTGATTACTCTGTTGTTGCTATCCATCATGGACGTAACTAAGTCTTACTCTTCCATGAGGTCTCCCCTACCTTTCTCAGGTTTGGAGGCTTGGAATTCCTATCAAGTCCCTGATCTATATTTTGATGATTCAAGTTAATTTTACCAGTCCTGATAAGCAAGCATCCAAATGGTTTGTATAATTTGTAACTAGAATAACTAAGAATATGATTGTTGTGGTTGGTTTGGTCATGGAGTGGGGAATGTATTCTGGGGGAAATGATTTGGTTTAAAATATAACAACAAAGAAGTTGTGGACAGAAACAATAAATTAAGAACGTTTACAGAAACGGCTAATTTTTTTCTTTTTTCAACATCCTCAAAAATCTTCCTACCCCCTTCTATATTAAATTTCTTAAAGAAGAGCCCTTGATAGCACCCAATGGTTTTTATGGTGGTTTTAGTCCTTAATGTACCTTTTAATATCTTTTAATTAAAAAAATAAAAATAAATTAATGAAGTTTCTGCTTTCTATCGATAGAACTGGTTTGGCCCTTTTATGTTTACTAATACTACAAGTTGTCATTTCATGATTTCTACATTACTAATTTCATGTATATCTTTAGTCGTGTCTTTTTCCATAATTTTTTGAATATCTGAATGCATTTCTTTTTTAGTGCGAAACAAATCTATGTGAACACACAATTTCATTCATAGAGTTTGTGGAATTACTTGCTGCTATATCAGTGTGATTGGGATATTGAGTTCATTAGTTTTATTGTCTTTTTTTTTTCTGCGCCAGAGGAATGTTTGGAATGCATGGGTCACTATTTCAGAACTAAGGCATACTGTCACACTTAAAAGAATCAAGTTACTATTACTACGGCAAAAATTGAAGCTGACATCCGTCCTCAAAGGACAAGTAAGATTCAGACTCCTTTTCTTTTTTTCTCTCATAGAACGTCATTTGGTCGATATTTTTGTCTCTTTAAATGCCATCATATTATATAGCACACACACAAAAATGCTATCGAACTTGATAAGTATCTTTTCTTCCTTTGCTTGTTGAGAAAAAAAAAAAAAAAAACATTGCGTCGTTCTTCTAAATGACACTTGAACATTTTATTACAACTCTTGAAGTGTCAATGAAGTAACACTGAGCCAAATTACATTTGATTATATGAAAAATTATTCTTCTTTCAAGTTGAGCCCTTCACCATCAAAAGACTTAGGAAGGTTGGATAAGCAGCACCTGACCATCAAGGATAGAAATTGATAGTTTATGACTAACTTGTGACCAATTGACAATTTTCTATTATTGTCTTAATTTATTCATCTAGTTTCGTATTTGTGACCAATGACTCATATTTGTACTTCTGCTCATTGACTTGGTTTCTCATTTGGTGTATTTACTAGTATATATATATATATTCCAGAGCACCCTAGCCATCTGCGTTCTGTAGGAGTTTGTTTTCAGTATTTTCTTGGAAAAGATTATGACTGTTCTCTTTTGAAGATTGACATTCAAAACCATCTATAAATCGAAAGATTCATGAACTTTCAAATTTCATAGACAGTGGCATTATTGACCAATATCTAACCCACTTGTTAGAATTTTTTATAGAAAAATGAAATATTAATTGACTAAGGAACCTTTGTAGGATGAAAGATTATCTCTTTTGAAGATTGACATTCAAAACCATCTATAAATCGAAAGATTCATAAACTTTCAAATTTCATAGACTGGCATTATTGACCAATATCTAACCCACTTGTTAGAATTTTTTATAGAAAAATGAAATATTAATGGACTAAGGAACCTTTGTAGGATGAAAGGGATGATCGAAATGTTCTTATGTAGAATAAGGCAAAAACGTGAACTAGTTTTCATACATTTCATGTGTGCAACATTGTTACATTTGGGACTTATTAATGTTTATTTGATATCACCTGATCTTTTTATGCGATAAGGAACTCTCCTATATTAGGTTCTTTGATACTATAGTTTTTTTTTTCCTAATTTTATATTCTTTTTACAAGAACTAGTTCTTGGTTGTTAGTTGGTGTAAATGCTCCCCTTGAAGAAGTATGTCGCAACTCTGTTGGATGGAGTCTCCCCCTCTTTTGTAATTTCATAGCATCAATGAAAGTTTATAGCATGTATATATATACATACATATATGCATATTGCCTGTTCTTACTATATAAGCAGGAAAGATACTTTTGGTTTCAAGTTTTAGTACATAAAATTAGATCCGTAATTCATCTTTTTCGTGTTTCTCAACATACATGCAACTTTTGTTTCCCAAAAGAAAGACCATATACAATATGAAAAAGAAGGCTCTGAAAGTTTTACCCATTTGAAAGGCGACTTTGACGAGTATCAAATCTGTTTTGGGTAAAAAAAAAAACTACACTGAATAAATGAAAACACAAAATGAAGGAGAAGAAAGCCTCATCCCAGGTCAAGGAAGTTTCAAAAAATTAAAAAAAGAAAAGAAAAGGAAAATAGAATTAGGGCAAAGAGAAGAAAACCCATAGTTACCGAAAAGGTTGAACAATCTGGACCAAGTAAAATCCACAAAGCAATATGCTCTTACAAAATAGAGAACACTCTTCTCTTATAGATTCAATGGTTTCTTTCCAACCAATAGATGTAAAGAAAAGCTCTAATAAAATTCATCCAAAGAAGCTTTTGGGCGTCTTTGTAGGGTGATAATCAAAGCAGTCATGGAGAAGAGTAATGATGATACTGTTAGGAAGAATAATGTGCGACCCAAATGAGTTAAAGGAGGGTAGTCCAGAAATGTGAAGCCTTTGAGCAAAGGATGATAAGGTGATCTTACTTTTCTTTCTTGTTTGTGAATAAGGCACATCAATTTGGGGGAGGTTTCGTTGTTTGGTCACTTCCTTTCCGTTGAATGACTTTAGTTTTTCCTTAGTGTGAAAGATTATGATTCCCAAAAGGTTTAAGTTTTTCGTGTGGCAGATTATGCAAGGAAGAATTAACACATTGGAATTGGATGTCAGCCAGGGAATCCTCTTTGGTCACACCACTATTGTATTCTTTGTAGGAGGACACCAGAGGTTTTAGATCATTTACTCCAAAGATGTGATTTTGTTAGGGTTGTGTGGGGATGTTTCTTTTAGATGTCTAGTTTTAGCTTTGCCCGCTTGCAAGGTTGCAGGGAGACGATTTCAAAGCTTCTTCTTATTAGTCTTCGGCAAGAAAGAGCTGTTTTTTTGGCAGGCTGGGTTTCCTCCATTTTTATGAGGTCTTGGATGTGAGTGAAATAATATAATACTTAGATGGAGGGGGAGGTTTGGTTTCTTGTTAAATTCTATGTTTCTCTTTAGGCATGGATTACGAAGTCTTTCGGCAATTACTCGGTAGGTCTTATTATATTTGGTTGGAGCTTGTATACTTGGTTGCTAGGCTCCCTTTTTTATGAGTTTCTCTTTTTTGTATGCCCTTGTATTCTTTCATTTTTTAGAAAATAAAAGTTCGGTTTTTCGTAAAAAAGAAAAGAAAAAAAAAAACCCTTCCAAATCCATTTGCACATGGGATAATTGAGAAAGGGTAGTTTTCATGCAATCTTCATATGTCCCCTTCGTTTGCACATGGGATAATTGAGAAGAAGAGACTTTATATTTTTATCAATACTCTTATCCCTCCCCTAAACACTAATCAATATAGAACTTTGATTCTCTTTGCAATAATCCTCCACTCAAACAAAGGATCACCATATGTCCCCTTCATTTTAGTCATTTATAGAGAATCTTGCCTGTTCAATAGATCTCAACAATGGATCAACAAGACTACATCTCGAGGCTCATAACTTCTTTATTCATCACCCGAGCACCTTGAGAATTCCACTGACCTAGCTGATATTTTAAGAATTGATTTGACATGGCTGATTTTTCCAAGAATTTTGCTAACATGGCTTATTTTTGTTACGAATTCCACCGACATGACTGAGTTTGAGGCTCTGGCTGATTTTCCTAAGAATTCCATTGACATGGCTGATTGTCTTGAGAATTCTACTGACATGGCTGGTTTCTATGAATTCCACTGACATGGCTGATTTTGGGGCTCTAATATCACTTATTGGGGACAATGGACCCTTCACATTACTATAACGGTATAATATTACCGCTTCGTACATAAACTCTCCTAGCGTGGTAACTTTGTCTTACTGAAAAAATGTCTTTAAGTTTGTGTCCTTGTGGTGAATGATCGATTTTGTGTTTATTTTATTCTTCGAATTCTAACATGAGTGTTTTTACTTAATCGATGTGATTGTAGATAAGTTATTTGGAAGAATGGGCTATTTTAGACAGAGATCACTCCAGCTCCATGCTTGGAGCAACTGAGGCTTTGAAGGCCAGTACCCTACGGCTCCCAGTTGTTGGGAAAGCAATAGTATGTGCTCCTGCACCGATCTCTACCTTCATTGAAAAAGCGGTACTAATCAATGTTCAAAATATGAAGAAAATAAATCATTCTTATTTTATCAGGCTGATATTCAGAACCTGAAGGATGCTGTGGGTTCAGCTGTTGATGTTATGCAGGCAATGGCATCTTCAATATGCTCTCTCTCATCTAAGGTGCTGCTTTACCTATAATTTCTACCCGTCTGATAAAGTTAATCATTTTTCTGCAAGCCTAAGTTTACGAGTAGAGCGCTCGAAACTATGTACTTCTGTAGATTCAATTTAGGTTTTTCGGTTTGGTACGAGAAATCTCGGGATGCTGGTTATTTTCATTATCATATGGTGTTCATCCTGGAGGCTGAAAACTAATGTTTCCACTTAAGAATGAAAAGATGATGGCATCCTTGACTTGTATTCCTTTGACATAGCTTATATCTTAGAAATGGTTATGTCTCATTCACAGGTAGAAGAAACAAACTCCGTTGTGGCTGAACTGGTTAAGGTGACGGCAAAGGAACGGATTTTCCTTCAACAATGTGAAGACTTTTTGTCTACTCTAGCAGCCATGCAGGTAAGTCGTAGTTATCGAGTCTTGATGATCGAAAAGTGAACTGTTTTCGTGTTGCGTTTCTTTTTGTTTTACCGTTTGGTCGTTACGAATAGGTGAAAGATAGTAGCTTGCGGACGCACATATTGCAACTGAATCGATTTCCAACAAGACAGCAGCCTAACAATTACATGTAGAACTGATATGATCCTGATGATATATGTCTCACTCCTCACCCGTTATTCTACTAACATTACACGGACCCCGTCTCGTTTTTCGACCCGATGGAGGCAGAAACTGAAGTAACACAAGAACAGATTGGTGATTTTTAGGATCTCTGGGTTTTGAAACCTTCTTGGTGGCTCCTCTCTATGTTGTTAAATGTATCTCTTTGTATCTGGAAAAAAGAAAAAGATGAACAAACAAACAAACAAACAAACCCCATCCCTTTGATTAGCTGTGTAAAAGTGCTGCAATTCTCTATCCCTTTAGCCAACGAGTAAATGCCAATGCTGAATGTGTATATATATGTAATGTTCTCATCATTGTTGATTCTTGTAGTTTGTGAATTCTTGTGACTCTCATTGGTTAAATAGTGGCTCCTTTTTACGTAACTCAACTCATCAAGACATCATTTACGTTCGACTAAAAATATTTTTATCTTCTAGTAGATTTATAGAGTTGTGTTTGTTATTGTAACAGCTTAAGTCCACTGTTAATAAATATTATCTGTTTTGGTTCATTACATATTGTCGTCAACTTCACTGTTTTAAGACGTGTCTATTATGGAGAGAGTTTAGCCTTACTTAGACAAGTGTCTTGTATCATCCGGGACTAACTCTGATACCATTTGTAATAAATTAAGTCTACTACTAGTATATATTATCTACTTTTGTTTGTTACGTACCGTCTTCAGCCTCACGATTTTAAAGTGCGTCGGGTTGATGGTAATACATAATAGGCTAAAGTGGAGATATTTATTAGTGGTGGATTTTGGTTGTTACGGCTATAAATGGTAAGCAAATATTAGATAGATCGACTCATTCATTTTTATTGGTTATTGTAATGTTTTAATATTCACAAGATTTTCAAATAATTTAACTATTAATTTAATATAGTTTAATTTTTAAAAAGAAAAAATAAATGTGTTTCTAAATCTCTTGAATAAAAGAAAATTCCACTTGAATTAATTAATTAAATTAGCCAACCAAATTGGAATCTCTCTCTAACAAAACTAACCAACATTTTAATACATATATATATATATATATATATATATATATATATATATATAGATGTATAAATTATATGGATTATCCTATTTTATTTAAAAATAATAACACGGCTTTAGACGTCGACAATAATGTAGCTCTACATATCAATATTTCATCCACTCGGATGTAACCTATAATTATACCTACCAAAGTTAGCATAAAACAACGATAATTGACATATATTCTTCTTTTTGAAGTCAACCGCTCAAATTCTTGTACTCCTATTTATTGTACTTTAAAAAAAAATTATATATTTATTCATTTAGCGTATCTTGTTGTGGTTCGTGTCTATTTAGTATCTATATAGATTTTTAGTGCATACTTCTTCTATTAACGTACACCCATCATTTTGAACACTTTTGCTTTATAAATTATTTTTAATTTTGTTAATACAATCGACACATGGTAAATTGTGATGGACGACTGGCTAGAAAAATGATGAGTGCAATTCACGATGAACCTGAGTATCTATGATTTTCGGTCAATTATTAGCTCTTTGATCGTAGGTTTTTTAGATTGATTTTGTCAATTATTATTCAATATTTATAAATAAATGAATTAAGTAAATATTCAAACAAGACCAAATTAATACAAAACCAAATTAAAAAACGTGGAAATTTCCCAAAATTAACGGTTAATTACTTGTTTATTTAAAGATAATTGAAATTAGGAGTTTATTGATTAATAATGACATTTTCTTCCACCTACACGCAACGGCGACGTATCGAAAGATAATTTAAAACAATTTTAGTTACCAACTGCCCTTTCTGTCGTTTCATCGATTTTGACATCGCACCAGAAAAACGACACAGCGTTTTGAGCCTTATTTACAAAAAAAATAATAATAAATACATTTTTTAAAATTGTAAATTTTATCCTTAATATATTACAGAGAAAAATATTGTTTTTTTTTTTTTTTTTTTATTTTCACTTTGAAAAAAAAAATTAAATTTCAGGAAAATAATCAAATTTATTTTTATTTGCAAAAATCTATGATTTTAATTTTTTGTGTAAATCTTCGGGAACAATTTCAAACGATATATGATACGATAGCGTCTGAGGTGAACTTCTTTCAACTGTAATAATTGGTACTCGTGTACATATTAACTTTTAAAGTTAAGTTGGTTCTTAGTCTAAAGTACGAGGTGATCGTACCTTTACCAATCCAATGATCTATACCTAGTGATCATCAGCATATTTCGAGCCGGTGGCGTTTGCATAAGCAAATAACCCATTGAGTTGAGCTTGTTTTCTAGTTGGTATGCGTAAGTTTCACCTTGACGTGTCCATTTTGGATATCTGTTATTGAGAGATTTTTATGCCCGTATAAGGAATGTTTTGTTACCTTCTACAATTGGTGGGATCTAACAATCCACTCGTTAGGAGCCCAGCTTCTTGGCTCATTGTTAACCGATATTGTCCATTTTGAATATTTGTTATTAAGAGATTTTTATGCCCGTATAAGAAATGTTTTGTTACCTTCTACAACCGGTGGGATCTAAAAATCTGCTCGTTAGGGGTCCAGCTTCTTGGCCCATTGTTAACCAATATTGTCCATTTTAGATATATGTTATTGAGAGATTTTTATGCCTGTATAAGAAATGCTTTGTTACCTTCTATAACCGGTGGGTTCTAACAATCTGCTCGTTAGGGGCCAGCTTCTTGGCCCATTGTTAACTGATATTGTCCATTTTGAAATGTATTGTCGTCAATCTTACAATTTTAAAATTTACTTATTGTTATGGGCGTCAAGATTTTAATATTTTTTTGTCAATTTAACATAATTTTTTTTTTTAAAGCTGCCACTAAAAATGAATGGATGAACATGAATCACATGGATTTGTCTCCGACACACTCATCATTACGCCCAGTTTTCAACTCTTGAATTAACAACATAATCAAATTTAATCTAATCCATAAATAATTAACAACTGTTCTTATCTATGTACACAATCAAATAGATTTAGACAAAACCAGAGGATTTCGGGTCGCCGGAAACCGGAATCATTCCATCGGAATCGGAATCCTCGGCTTCTTCAACGGGTGAGGGCTCGCCACTTCTTCCTCTGCAAAGTACTGTTTTTCACTTTGACTTTGACTTTTTTGCCGCCGGTCACCGGCGGGAAATCTCGACCAGACCTCCGGCACGGCAGGGACGTTAAGGTCAAATTCCCGGACATGGGTTTGCGTGAAGCTGGAGCTATTACTATTATTACCACTGCCGCCGTCGTAGTGCCGTCGCTTATGGCCGCCGAGAGCCTGACCGGTGGGAAAACACTTAAAACAAATGGAACACTGGTGGGTCCTACAAGAATTAGACACGGTGGCAGTAATCGCCGCCGAGACTTTCTCTCCACCATCGCCGCCATCAGATTTCCGATGGCTAGCCTTATGACCACCAAGCGCTTGGTAGGAAGAAAATGACTTATTACAAACACTACAAGCATAACAAGGGAACGAAGACGGAGACGAGGAAGGCTTATTATTAGTGTCAGAATCTGGGATTCTTCCACGGGCTAGAAGGAGAAGGCAAAAGGCGAAGTACTCATCATCAGAGTCGAACCGGAGTCGTTTCGAACGCTTGGATCGATGGGTTGATGGGTCGAAGGGCTTATGATTGAGGAGCTGGTCGTGGGCGAGCGCGGAAGTAGGGGAATTGAGAGCTTCCAAGGCCATAGGTGAGGCTTTGTTTTTAGTTGGGAGTGAGGGAAAAGAGGAAGGGAAATTGGGTTATAAAGAGGGAGGTGGACAGGTGAGTGAGTAGTGAAGTCGGTCAACTGAAAGGAAGGGAGTTGGAAGCTGAGGGTGTAGTTGGCGGTGGCTAAATGGTGGACCTTGAAAAAGTCAAACTAAAAAGGGTTGACTGTTTTTTTTCTAATTTTTATTTATTTATTTATTATTATTGTTATTTTAATAATTAATTAAAAAATGGAAATTAGAAGAACTAGACGTTACTAGTGAGTGGCAGAATTGTGGAGTGTTCCTCACGCATTAATTCCGTTTTATTTCTGATTTTTTTATTTTATATTTAATTAGTCATTCATTTATTATATATAAATTTAATTAATATATTTTATAATATTTAGGAATTAAAAAAATTAAATTTTAAATAAAAATATTATTAATTCTTTTTTTTTATAGGGTAAAATATTTGTTTATTAAATATAACATATATAAACTATTTACATTTGAATTAATTTTTTTTTATAAAATTTTAATTTTAATTTTAAAAATAAAAAATAAATTGGTTTAAAATAGTATTTAATTTTTTTAAAATGGCCACGTGTACTTCTTATCGCATTTTCCATAAATCCCTTCCCTTTCCAACTCACAATGCTTCTACGTGGCACCAACCTATTCGACAGCTGTTCACTTTCTATTGGCTAACACCCATCCACCCTCCCCACCCAACTCC
Organism: Cucurbita moschata; assembly: GCF_002738365.1. Lineage (NCBI taxonomy): Eukaryota > Viridiplantae > Streptophyta > Magnoliopsida > Cucurbitales > Cucurbitaceae > Cucurbita > Cucurbita moschata. Next base: position 3,229,766 of record NW_019268533.1, read on the forward strand.
TTAATTCCCTTATTACTTTTTATTTTAAATTTAAATAATATTGTATACATTATTTAATTAATTTCAACGTTATTTTATATAATTTAATATATTTTCTTGATAAGTTAAATTACAAGTAATTAATATATTTTTGAATTTTGAATTTTATCTTTAAGAATATTATTATTATTTTTTAATCTAATAGATCATTTATATTTGATTTTTATATTATTAATATTTGAAATATTTATAAAAGAGGAAGTATAATATTAAAAAGTTTAAAAATAAAGTTTATTACGAGTATTTTTGTAATTTAGTTAAAAATTGAAATCGTAGAGTCGTCGCCTTACGTCGTCTACGTGACAGCAACGGTCAAGCCCACGTCATCAATACGCGGTTCTCCTTCGCCACGCTGACGCGTGTTCCTTCTTCTTTGGGTCGCACAATGCTTCCATAACTGACAACTAAAAACTGTCACGTTCACCACATGGCCCTCTTTCATTGGCTGCTACAACAAAATTCCCTCCACGTGGCATCCTCCTTGTCCACCACTTGCCACGTAATCATCCGAGTCAAAATATCAATTTTTTTAACACGTTTATTATTTTCTCTCTTTATCAATGCCACGTGTCAAAATACGATAGGAGACAAGCATAAAGATGCCAAATATTATCAAAGCATGTGATATATTGAGCTGGATTAATGGAGACGAGGTGTCTCTATGTCCCGATGCATTTAAAGCATTATGACTTTTGATGAGTGACAGTGATTTATTTTCAGTAGTAAAATGGTGGTGATCGTTAGTGAAATACAACAGAATTTAGTTGTTTTAAGTGGTGGTGGTCGGGGGTTGTCAATGGTATTCTCTTGTGGTGGATGACGAGGGTAGTGGCGGGAGACAATGGTTTATAGTGTTTGTGGTGGGTTACAGTAGTTGTAGAAAGTGAACGTAATTTGAGGATATTTTGGTAATTTAGTACATTATTAAGGTGTTTTTATTAATATTCTTCATTTTTTTTTTTTTTTTTAATTTTAAATAGAGAGAGAGAGAGGGAGGGAGCTGTAGGGAACGGATCGGCGAAGCGCGAACACTTGCCATTTTACCGTGTGCGGTGGGGGGTTTGATTGTTCTTCAGATACATTCGCACACAGATAGCTCAAGGCGATTGATCATTGTAATTTCTTCCGAAGATTTGACAGCATTGGAGATCTGAATCCATGTCGTTGAATTGTTAGCTTCGCCATTGTATCCATCAGAGCGTCTCCGCACCGGTCACTGCAATGGTGGTCTGCAAATGCCGCAAGGTACTACAACTCTCCCTCCTCCTGCCTCTTCTGTTGCCTGTACAGGAATTTGGATAATTTCTGATTCGGATTGTAACGTGGAGGTTTGGTTGATATTCATTTCGTTGGGATTTGGGATCGGATCCGGGTTTGAGAGTTTGGAATTAGAAGCGATCTCAATGCTTGACTAATTGATTGTTTGAAGAGTTAATTTCTCAGGATTTTCACGAATTTTGGAAGTACCGTTGTTCGGATCGAGGAAATGTCTAAGGCTGATTGATTTACTGTTTAATTGAATTAAGTTTTCTTATTGTTGCTGTAATTTGTTATCGTTACAACCTTGTTGTTTCTGGCTTTGTTAAAATCAATGAACTTACGAATACAATTTGTTTTGTGTTTTTGGTGCTCCAGGCCACGAAGTTGTATTGTTTTGTTCACAAGGTTCCCGTATGTGGAGAATGCATTTGTTTCCAAGAACACCAAATATGCGTGGTAAGCTTGTGTATTTGAAAAATTCTTTTTGTATTTCAGTTTTTTATCGCATGTTTTTTCTTGGTAGTTTATTTCAAGCTGCATTGCCATTCCCCAGTATAGCCACTCTCTTTCTCTCTAGTTTCTTGCGGTTTACAATATGATGAGCTGATAGATAATTTGGATGCTTAGCTACCATGATAGACCCATTATACTTTCCACCTTTTGTGTACAGAGCAGAAAGGGATTATTTACGTAAGGGTTCACCTGATATGTGTGCGTATAGAGAGTGATGGATTAGGTGTAAATCATGTTAATGTCTCTTAAGCATAGAATTTCAGCCCTTATCAACAGATGTTTTCTTTGGTGCTAGGCCTCCGTGGCGTGTCATATTTGAGTGTGCTTCTAAGCATATGGATATTCTTTTTATGTGATTCAATTTGAATTCTTTCTTTTCTTGGGATTTTTGGGGTTTTACTTACCCTTCCAAGATAAAAGGCAGGGGACCCTTTGGTATGTTGCTCTTTTTTTCTTATCTTAGTTGGAGCATATAACCTTTTTTTAATTTTTTTTTTATAAATTTAATAAGGAACCTGTAAAATACATTGAAAGAAAGAGAGAAACGAAAGACTGCCTAAGGGCTGGGGGAAGAGAGTTCCCACTCCCTGAGAAGCTGCCCTCCAAACTATAAGGATCAAAGAAACAGGCTAATTACAAAAGAATTTGCTATAACTGTGAGACTACCAAGAAGCATTGAGAAAACTCTTTGAATGGGAAAACTCTTTGAATTGAGAAAGGAATTTTCCATTGAGAAAAGAATTTTCCATTTCACAAGATGACTTCCAGCCGTGAAATCTCCCCCATCATATTAAAAGTCTCTAGGCAGTGTCATCCTTTTAGTAATTCCAGCCGGCACTTTAAAGAATGGGAAAACTCTTTGGATTCAGATTCAATTGAAGAAAGATGTATAGAGCTTTTAGCATCCAAATGTTGCCTTTCCACCCTCCTCTTCACCTATCTTACCCTAAAACAACCATTTTGTCTTCACCCCTTTGGATCCAGATGTAGGTTTAATCAGAGGAGTTGTTTACTCGATAAAGGATTTTACACCTCGTGATGGCATCTCTGAGGTTGATTTTGAGGTAAGTTTGAGTTGTGTGAAATCAGTCATTCAGCCAGTGGATTTCAGTATGGAGGCTGACATTCTTGAGGATTCTTTTTCTGAAGCTTTTGACTTAACATTTCAAGATTGTGATAAGAAAACTCCTCTTATTTCTTCATCTAATCCAAACAAATTTGCTCTGTTGATAGAAGCATGTGGTCTTGAGTTACGTGAAAGTTCTCGTTTGGCTTAAGAAGGAAGTCATGTTATGATTTACTTTGAAAGGTTTTGTTTTATCTTCTCTGAGGTAATTGGATTAACTTACATGAAGAAATTTTTTAGTTCTTTGCTAGTGATGGTTCTCCAAAAGCTTCTTTTTACAAGATTGTTGTTATTGCAAAGCTGAAGAGTTTTTTCGAGCAGTTGGTGCAGATTTGAATCTGGAAGTTTAGAATTTGATGGAATCAATCTTTTTGGTATTGAGAAGCTTTTTGATTTTGTTGAATAGGTTGCCTTATGGTTGGTTTTTAACTTTTTTGTTGGTTGATGATTAATTATTGCTTTTTTTTTTCGGAAGATATGAAGTAACTACTGATTCTCAGGTTTGGTGGATGCCTTATTCGTTGTTTCATCCTTCTTTTGAAAGCTCTCCAAGCCTTTTTTTTTTTTTTTTTTTATAAGAAAGCTCTCCGAGCCTTTTGGTCAAAATATTAGAAAAGTTATTGGCTTTAAATGTTAGGTAACGACTTTAATTTTCTACTGACCTAGTGTCACTACCATATGCATGGCGTAACTTTTTTATGGGGAAAATATTCATTTAAAACGACGTCATAAAACGATGTCATGGACTTATATGGTTAAGAGAGGGTCTTTAAGACAATACTAAAAGAAATATTAAAGTAAAAAAGGTAAATTTTAAAAATAGCAATGTCCTATACTAACCTAAGATCTATGAAATTAAATGCAACTATCCTATACAAGTTCTATGGTCTTTAATTGCGACGCTGCTGTCAACTGTAGGAGGTGCCTCATCTTTACTTGAAATATAAAAGTAGCACATGACGTGAGTATTTTAAGAAATACTTTGTGACTTCACTATTGGGGTCAGGGTTGAGTATTTCAAGAAATATTCAGTAAGTGACCCCACGGGGTCAGGGAATGCAAACACATGCAACCATGATTAGAGACCTATAATTTAAAACTATCATAGAGGTGGCCTCCAGTCCAGACAAATTGGATGTGTAGTACTTCCCTACACACGGCTCACACATGCGAGCATGAGCCCACCAGGCGACTCGCACACTCCTTGAACCCATCATAGTCGGGCTAGTTGGCTATAGCCGGATGTTCGGAGGTACAACAAACCTTTGGATATCATGTAAACATGATGATGATAATGATCTCATAATAGTGTACGCGTCCGTACACATCATCATAAAAGGAGGAGTAACCCAATGTGAATGAAATACAATATGCATGAATTCCTTATAGTTTTCATTTTAAATTATTCATGTAATACAACTCCACACATCCTTTACATGTTACTCTAGGTGCAAGCCTTTAGATATTTCTCATTTATAACATCATTTAGGGGTTATGTATCAGAAAACTCTTCATTATAATGAACATGACATCTCATATATGCACATCATCGTAATATAGGATATCATCATATTATGTCATGTCATAATGCATCATCATTCTAGCATATCATAGCACTATAGTACATCATATCATCACAAAATCATCATAACATCATCATAACATCATCATGACGCATCCTAATATCATATAAACATACATGACACGTACAAGGGTCACTGGGCACGTGTCGTCATATATAAGACAAATCTTCCGACCGAGCCGATAGTAATGCTACTTACTTGGTTGGCCTAGGTTAAAGCTACTACAACTCCTTGATGCTAGCTTAACGCTGCTCTTTGAAATTTAATTCTGCCGAAGGAGTTCAACAATCATAAATTAGAATTCTAATATGGGAATTGGCTCACCTAATTTTGCATAAAATAATTTAAGCTTACTCTTAATAATTTAAACTAGCTAATCTAATTTTGCATAAAACTCCTAGTAATCTAAACTAGCTAATCCTAATTTTGCATAAAATAATTTAAACCTACTCCTAATAATTTAAACTAGCTAAGCCTAATTGTGCCTAAATAATTTAAACTTGACTAAAAAAATTTAAACTAGCTAAAAGGTAATCATACTAACCTTAAACGCTTTCGAAGAGTTGAAACTAATAGAAAAAGAGTCCAATCTTATCAGGCCTAAGCCTGATTTGCCAAGATGCTTGGGTTGGTTTTGAACCGTTCAAGTGGAATGGCCTAAGCCTAATTTGCCAAGATGCTTGGGCTGGTTTTGAACCGTTCAAGTGGAATGATAAAATGATGTAAGGGACCTCCCTTTCGTAGTGGAGGTCAACTTAAGCGATGTGAGACAGTTTCTTTTTTTTTCCTCTAATTTGGGTTATTACATCATACACATCTAAAAGGAACTTTTATCCTCAAAAGTGTCTTAACGTGAGTTAGGTCATCCAAATTAAGGACGAGACAAAGAATCTCATGTTCTTTTCATAGATATGAGGTAGGATTCTTACTTTTTGGGTTGCATTATTACTTTGATAAGTTATCTCTTCATAACATCATTAAACTTTATTGACCTTCATATATCTTCCAACACATCTTTATACTACGGTTGAGGCTAGCAAATTCCTTAACTTCATAAAGCTCTTGTTGCATACTCATTTTTAGTGCAAGTTGTGGTCACATAAATTGATTGAGTCTAACTTGGAACATTTGAACAAACCTTCTACATTGTCAGAGTGAGGGAACTTACAACTTTATTCTCTAGATAAGGCAACTCACGTTGTAGATTACGAGTTCTTACAGGTAAACGATGACCCAAGTTATGAGAAAAGACGTATAAGAATTTTAGCCCGAGAAGTGGAGGTCTTTTATGTACTAGGAAAATGGTCTTTACAAAACCATCAAGCGGAAGAAACTATGTGAAAACAAAAGGAAGAGATGAGGGAGAAATATCTTGAGAAGTAATTCCAAGATTAAGATACTTTTGAGGACGAAAGTTTCTTTTGTGTAAGATGTAATAACCTAAAAATTAGAAAGAAAAAAAAAAAAAAAAAAGGAAAATTGTCCCACATCACTTAAGTTGAGAAGTGGGGAGTTGGCCTCCACTATAAAAGGGAGGTGCCTTACTTCATTTTATCAGCCCACTTGAACGATTTGAAGCGAGTTAGAGAATATATTTTCTGACGGCTCCAGACTAGCATTTTGGCTTTTCCAGCTTGGGTCCGATACGCTCGAACCCTTTCTTACTAGTTTCAACTCTTTGAAAGCGTTTAAGGTTAGTATGACTACCTTTTAACTAGTGCTTGGACCCTTTCTTACTAGTTTCAACTCTTTCGAAACGTTTAAGGTTGACTACCTTTTAGCTAGTTTAAATGTTTGGAATCAAATTTAAATTATTTATGCACAATTAGGCTTAGCTAGATTAAATTATCAGGAGTTAGTTTAAATTATTTTATGCAAAATTAGGTTGAACTAGTTTAAATTATTAGGAGTAAAATTACAAAATTAGGTGAGTCAATTCCCAGAGTAGAATTCTAATTTATGATTGTTGGACTCCTTAGGCAAAATTAAATTTTAGAGAGCAACATTGAAATAGTATCAAGAGTCATAGTAGTTTCGGCCTAGGCCAACCAAGTAAGTGGCCTTACTATCGACTTGGTTGGAAGATTTGTCTTATGTATGATGACATGTGCTCAGTGGCCCTTGCACATGTCATGTATGTTTATATGATGTTATGATAATGTGATTCGATATGATATTGTGATGTGTTTCGATGGTGCTATGACGTGAGTTGATATAATATTATGATGATTTTGTGATGATACGATGTACTATGATACTATGATACGCTAGGATGATGATGCATTATTACATGATGACATAAGATGTATGATAATGATTAGACATAATATGTTAATATCCCATATTACGATGATGTGCATGTATGAGATGTCATGTTGCATTATGATAAAGAGTTTTCTGATACACAACTCCTAAATGATGAATATATAAAAACTTATGCATGCATGTTACCTAGAGAACATGAGAAGGATGTGTGGGGTTGCATCACATGAATGATTTAAGATGAAAACCATAAGGATCTTATGCATATTGTGTGTTCATTTACATCGGGTTACTTCCCCTTTTATGATAATAAGTATAGACGTGTACGCTATGATGATGATGATAATCATGCTTTGCATGATATTCGAGCGTTTGCTCTGGACGTCCAGCTACGACCAACTAGCTCGACTACGATGGGGTTAGGGGGTGTGCGAGTTACCTGGTTGGCTCACGCTCGCACGTGTGGGCTGTGTGTAGGGAAGTATTACACATCCAATTTGTTCGGACTGGAGGCCACCTCTATGATGGTTTTAAATGATAGGTCTCTAATCATGGTTGCATGTGTTTGCATTCCTTGACCCTAATAGTGGGGTGACTTACTGAGTATTTCTTATAATACTTAAGTCATGTGCTACTTTTATATTTCAAATAAAGGTAAGGCACCCCCGTATGGTTGACAGTGGCATCGCAATTAAAGACTATGGAACTTGTATAGGGTAATTGTATTTAATTTTGTAGATCTTAAGTTAGTATAGTGCATTGCTATTTTTAATATTTACCTTGGTTTATTTTAATATTTCTTTTGGTATTGCCTTAAATACCCTTTCTTAAACGTATAAATTCATGACATCGGTTTATGATGTCGCTTGAAATGAATGTTTTCTGTATAAAAAGTTACGTCATGCATATGGTAACGACTCCAGGTTAATAGAAAATTAAGGAACATTACAGTTGGTATCAAAGCTAGACACTGGACGATGTGCCAACGAGGATGCTGGTCCCTCAAGGGGGTTGATTATGAGATCTGACATCTGTTAGAGAGGGGAACGAAACATTTCTTATAAGGGTGTGGAAACCTCTCCCCTAGTGGACGCGTTTTAAAATCTTGAGGGAAAGCTCAAAGAGGACAATATCTGCTAGCAGTGGGCTTGAGCTATTACGTATTAGAGCTAGACGCCAGGCGGTGTGCCAGCGAGGATAATTTTTAAAGTTAGTTTCCAGAACAAAAACTGAAAACAAAAATAGCGTTGTGTTGTTTTCACACATTTTCTTCGATATTCTTTCAACATTTATGGCTATGAATCTTTAAGTATAACTTTATTTAAATGTGTTATTGTTATATTTTTGGTTTAGATACTATTTTAGTCACCGTAATTTTTCACACATTCTCTATGTTATGTTTTCATTCTAGATTCGTTCTATGCTAACGTTGCACTTTTTTCTTTAAGGTTCGTACCTATTCAGAGTGGGTATTGAATGGAGATTACGATTGGCCTCCAAATTGTTGCCTGTGTCAGGCTACACTCGAAGGAGTTGGTCCTCAAACGACTCGATTGGGATGCTTGCGTATGTGACTTCACATATTTATTTAACTTCTTTCCATACAGATGCTAAGAATAGAGTGAATTTCAATTCAAATGTTGAAGTAGTTATGTAATTCATTGTTCTCATGTTAGATGTTATTCATACGGATTGCTTGGTCTCACATATCAAGAGCTTTCCTCCATCCACTGCCCCTGCTGGATATGACTGTCCCGCGTGTTCCATTTCGGTATGGTGTATATTCGCATGCTATATATTATTGAAAGTCAAATTCATAAACGATCCTCGCACGTGCCTTTGAAGACTCGATGCTATTGTTGTGTTGTTTCTTCTGCATTATCAATTTCATTGAGTTCATTGGTGTGAAATTGCTCATTATACCCTTGTTTAGTTTAGTTTCTAGAATCTATATTTCTTAGTTCAAGATCCCTCTTACTAACGGGAATCAAGGAATTAGTAGATCTGTTCCGCCCAAAATAGGAATGGACTAGGGTTATGAGCTTATAATCTATAATATGACAATCGAGTCGATTTCATGATTATAAGTTCATTCCATAACGGGTCACACTAGAATAGGGCTAGGTTATATACATTCTAGGGTCATTCGAGCGTACTCTCAATAATGGAAACTATGCTATTATCTCATCTCAGATGTCTGATTGTTTCATGGTATATGTAAACTCTTGGTGCAGATATGGCCTCCGAAGAACTTTAAAGATTCAGCATCCCGCCTACACGGAAAACTAAAGGAAGCCATCTTGCAGGTTATGTTCACGCTTGACGTTACAGTTTTCGAATCGATAATCATCTCAATTCTCATATGACTATGTTTCTACTTTTGTTCTTGCACTTCTAGTGCCTACGATATGTTACAAGATGTGTCTGCTAAAGGAAGGGAGCTATGTCGCGATTGTAGCATGATATGATCTTATTGATTTTGGTTCTTCTTGTTCATCAGACTGGTCTGGAAAAGAATTTGTTTGGCAATCATCCAGTAGGATTATCAACAACAGAACCCCATGGTCCTCCCCCAGCATTTGCCTCAGATCCCTTGGTTTCCTCTTCAGGCAACGCACATAACAATAAGAGTTCATTAAATTCAATAGCAAAGATCGAGACGAATACGAGTGAAGGGTTCTCCGCCCCGACTGGAACAGGATCTTCCAAAAATGACATTGCAGATATTGTAGAGATTGAAGTGCCTGGTTCAGAAGGGAATTTTGTGAAAAGCTCAAGTCCTTCAGGCGTAAGAACGTCTTGTCTTAGTCAACATGTGATTCATTTTTCTTACTTTCAGTTCGTTCTCATATCTTTTGTTTTCAATTTTCAATTGCAATCCAGCCTGTTGCTACCACAAGAAAAGGTGCACTCAATTATGACAGGCAAAATTCTGAAATTTCGTATTATGCTGATGACGAAGATGGTAACCGAAAGAAGTATGTTCGAAGAGGTACGTTACATGCTTTTGGATATGACATGTCGTCACCTAAGTGGCCATTTGTTTCCCTCTAGATCCCGTAAACCCGCTTCTTTGTTCAAATAGTCATCAAACTATTGTCTGGCCAGGGGGGTGGTGGAGGGGGATACCATTCCTGCAGCAACGTGTTGTTCCCTTTTCGACATCCACAAAAACGATTGGTTATCCACAAAAACGGTCACCTAAGTGGCCGTTTATTTCCCTCTAGATCTCGTAAACCCGTTTCCTTGTTCAAATAGTCATCAAACTATTGTCTGGCCAGGGGGGTGGTGGAGGGGGGATACCATTCCTGTAGCAACGTGTTCCCTTTTCGACATCCACAAAAACGATTGGTTATTCGCAATCGCTTAACCTTAAACAAATTCAATCTTCTAGCATTTCCTGATATTTCATAAGCAAATATTGAAGAAACCCCTTCAGTTTTTTTCATATAAGAGTGAAGCTTTTGAATCATATATATTGTATTCCTTTAAGTTGTGATATAACTTCAGTTCATCTTGGAAGTCCATCAAGCCGAGCGTGTTACCCGACGGGACAGTAACGTCCCCATTTACTAACGCAAAAGATATCTTACAGAGACTTGAACCTTTTTGTTTTTCATTTTCACAAATAGAGCACTGAGCTCTTTACTTCAGCCATGGTATTGTGGAATTTATTGACATCACTCCATTTCTTTGTTACCTGCAGGTCCTTTCAAGCACAAGTTTCTTAGAGCACTACTTCCTTTCTGGTCAACTGCATTGCCAACTCTACCCGTGACTGCACCTCCTCGTAAAGACGCATTGAGCGCCAATGATGTCGGTGAAGGTCGTGTTCGGCACCAACGACCCTCTAGAATGGATCCGAGAAAAATTCTTCTTATCATAGCAATCATGTAATACACATGGATCTGTTCTCTCTCATTCTCTTTTATATGCTTTATGGTTTGGCTTGAAATCATAATCATGTGTGCAGGGCATGTCTGGCAACGATGGGCATTTTGTACTACAGACTTGTACAAAGAGATATCGGAGAAGAATTTGTGGAGGACGAGCAGCAACTGCAAGCAGCGCAATGAAAAAACAATATTTGAAGAGGGTTTTATTAGCAGTGCTTAGCTGCTGCTGCTGCTGCTGTTAGGAGTTGTTTGGCTCCTTGAAATCATCGGACCTTTTGCCAATTTCATCATACAAGCATTGTAAGTATCTCTTGAGGCTTCTCTGCCCCATTTGAGGTGAAGTTTTTGTTGTCATCTTACAAACTCTGTTCTTGTGTGTGTTCCTTCTCTCACTTGTATGGATTGTTGATCAGAGAATTAGGTTAAGGAAAAGATCTTTCATTGGAACTAATTTATTTTGTAATTACCCATTTACTCAATAATCTCACATAATAATACTTGTTTTGGAGATGTAGTAATTCTAGATTTTAGGGGGTTTATTCGTCCTTTGGATCGGGTTTTTGAACTCGTTGATTTTATGTATTAAAGTACAACAGTCTAAGCTCACCGCTAGTAGATATTGTTCTCTTTGGGTTTTCTCTTTTGGGCTTCCCTTCAAGGTTTTAAAACACGTCTGTTAGGGAGAGGTTTCCACACCCTTATAAAAATGTTTCGTTCTTCTCTCCAACTGATGTGGGATCTCACAACCCACCCCCGTTTGGGGTTTAGTGTCCTCGCTCCCACTCGTTCCTGTCTCCAATCAATGTGGGATCTCACAATCTATCTCCCTTTGGGGCCCAGCGTTCTCGTTGGCACTCGGAACCCTCTCCAATTGATGTGAGATTCTACACTGGTTGGAGAGGAGAACGAAACATTCTTTTAAGGGTGTGGAAACCTCTCTCTAAGACACTTTTTAAAAATCTTGAGGGGAAGTCCGAAAGGAAAAATCCAAAGAGGACAATATCTCTTAATCGTGAGTTTGTGTTGTTACATGGAAAGATGAGTATTTTACGGTATTCAAACAACAAAATATTTGTATTCAACATAATTGAGAGATTGGTACTTGCAAATTTTCATTTATCTATAAAAACGATGAGGTCTATCATCTAACCACAAGAATGATGGTAGGTATGTAATTATTCTTCATTCTTTCATGCATGCACGTGTCATCTATCTATAAAAAGAACCGTAAGTCATTGAGCGCACGTGCACGTGTGATCTAACTATAAAAACAACCTAATAAGAACGACCATAAGTCCTTGTTTCACTCAGTAAACAACAACAAATATAACATTCTTAAATCTACAATAATACCATATTTTAAAAAACCTGGTTCTCAAGATCAACTTAATCTATCTAAGGGGCTTATTTTTAGATGGTGAACATGACATGGAAATTTTTCTATACCTTCTTTTGTCTCGGTCCATGGTCTGAACGAGGCACGCATACACCTTAGTACATGTTCCCGAAGGACGGGCGATTTAGTGACATTTTTATTGAGAGTCTTATGTTTCTAATGAATTAAGCTTACAACTTTTTTACAAAAGTTACTAATATCATAACTAATTGAACTACGCTTAGATCAACTATCGTATTTATTGTTGATAACAACTCTCGTATAAATTTTGTGCCTAAGAGTCAAACTTCAAATTATTTACATAATATATGCATTACATCACCAAGGACCATTACTTAATTGCAAAAATATTGAATAATTAATAGGAATGTTATTAATTAATTTCTCTTATGATTTATGAATAAATAATTGAATATTCTACGTAATATTATAACAACATAATAGAACCATGAATGAAATATAAAAATAAGAGCATGAATCAAATTCCAAATTGGGACTATATGCACACAACTATATACTTCCAAATTTTGTTTCAATAATTTTCTACCAAATTTCATTCCATTTATTAATGATATATTTTTTAGAATAATGAAAATTACATTTACTAGTAACTCGATTTTAACTCTTAAGGGGCCGTTTGTTCTGTTTCGAAATTGAGATAATCGAAACCTTCGATCTCAACTCTTACGGGGTCGTTTTTTTAATTTCAACATCGAGATAATTGAATTTTTCAAATATTTGAAAATTATAGATGCTCGAAAATATAAATGTTTGACTTTATTTATATATATATATATATATATATATATATATATATATATATATATATATATATATATATATATATATATATT
>NW_019268533.1:3243621-3274831 GCF_002738365.1 Cucurbita moschata
TATATATATATATATATATATATATATATATATATATATATATATATATATATATATATATGTATATATTGCAAAATTTGTAAAAAGTAAAATAAATTGAAAGTAAAGATGTACCGACAAAATGTCCCTAGACTCACGAATGGGAAAAGGGGCGGCGTGGGTTGTTTTTATTTTACCCGAAGGGTTTGAATTAGCCCCTCGATCAAAGAAAAGATGGGCAATCTGTCTTTTCAGAGCTATCGTCGCACTAAAAAAAAATATTCTTGTGATAAGACCCATTCCAGGTCAAAAATATAGTGAAATCATCTTTCCTATTCTTTCCCGTGACCCTGCAACTAAGAAAGATGTTCACTTAAGGACATCTAAAACTTGTTAATACCTCTATCATCGTCATCTTAAGATGTTCGGACATCCTCGAAATACCTAGATATCTTACATTGTTGTAAAACAAATGAGGTAATCTAAATATCCGTTCCATAAGAAATCTGGATTCCTGCTAAATAACCTACCCGTAAACGTATTTTTTTAAAAAGAATATTAATATTCTAAAACAAAAACATAGATTAATACCTCCTTTTTTTTAGAGCCATACCATAATTTGCTATATTTTATAGTAAGAATTTGTAATAATAATTTTTTTTCCCTATAACTAACAAAGTGGAGAGCACAACATATTTACTATACATATATCTATAATAGAGAGTCTCTCACCTAATTTTTTTTTTTAATTCTTATTAATTTAGTGAATACTAAAATAAATAAATTTATAAAATAAATCCTAACGTAAGCCATGTTTTAATTATTTTATATTTGGGCGTGTGGTAGTGTGTTTATATATATATGAATATAAAAATAGATTGTGTTAATGTTAAATTATGAATAATTGATTTTAAAAAATGGAAAAATAATTTATACTAAATTAATAAAAATTCCCATAAATTTTGTATTTTATCTCTAAAATATTCATAATTTTTTTTTAAAAAAATCAATAATATTATGAAAAAAAAATTGTAAAAATGCTTACGGTGGATTTTGAATGGAAATCATTAATATTTTGTTTAAAGAATACGGTTTAAAATTTCAAAATGGTTTAAAAAATACCCGTTATTAATGTTATTTTAAAAAAAAATCAACAATACTTTATTTATAGTACTGCACAAAAAAAAGAGAAACTCATAAACTTTTCAAAGAAACATTAAAATGTTTGTAGATAATTTATGAGGTGTCGTTCTTCCTTGTATTGACAATAAGAATTTTATTGAATTTTTTTATTAAATTTTTTTTTAATAAAATTTTTGTGTTAATTCTAGTTTTAAAAATTTTATGGGTTTTTTTAATATGTAATAACTATAAAAGTATTTTTTTAATTTTTTTTATATTAATGAAAGTTTTAAAGTTCAATGATAATTTTGAAACACGAGATATTTTTTTAGATTTTTTTTCTTTTTAAATTTAAGAATATTAATAAATTTTTTGATGAAATTTTTAATACTTTTAAAATTTAAGAATATTTAATCTTTCATAGCAATCTTATTTTCATGATCAATTTATTATTAGGATGTCGTCTCGATTCATTCATGTACCTCTCTTTTATCCGGGTGTCACACATGCCTACTAGCTTCTACCTTGGTTTGTCCCCGAACCACATCTTACTAAGAGAGATATCGCTTTGGTACCATTTGTAATGATCATGCTAAGGATTGAGAATCTAAATTTGACACTTAATGGTTCGGATAATTTACTGTATCTTCTATGACATGGTCATGTTGCTTACTTCTCGATTTCTAAGAGTATGAAGACTATCGCCAAAGGCCAACACAAGGTAGAAGCAAGGTTCTTGATGAAAGACCTATTGAAATTGACTAGAACTGGACCAAAGCTAACCTAGTCACCAAATTGAACTAGCGTGAGCCGATCACTTCCTCTCCAGCCGAGGAACACTTAACACTTTGGAAATTGAGGCCCCAATCGAAATATTAGAACAAATGACTTTCACAATGGTATGATATTGTCTAGAAATGTAACAGTCTTGTGTTTGACACTACTAGTAGATATTGTTCACTTTGACCCATTATGTATCGTCGTCCGCCTAATACTTTTAAAACACATCTGTTAGGGAGAGGTTTACACACTCTTATAACGAATGTTTCGATCCACCTCCACCCAATGTGAGATCTCACAATCCACCCCCTTGGAGACCCATAGTCCTCGCTGGCACATCGCTCAGTGACTGACTCTAATACCATTTGTAACAGCCCAAGCTCAGTGCTAGCAGATATTGTTTGTTTTTACCCGTTACGTACCGCCGTTAGCCTCACAGTTTCAAAACACGTCTACTAGAAAGAGGTTTCTACACCATTTTAAAACCCGTTCGTTCCCCTCTTCAATCGATGTGGGATCTCACGACAAAAAAAACAATTGTGATGCCAATTCAAATTTGATTACTTTGGGTTTAGTTTTATTGCAAAGCTACCAAATGATGTTAAATAATCTTTTAAACACCAATCACCAAAAACTAATAGAATATGAAGAACAAGATGGATCATGGCTATGAAATGCCTAATTTTTAATGAACATCAACATTTTTTTCCCCTAATACTTTATATTTTTTTTCTTTGCCCACTTCGATATAAATTTATACGATGAATACAGACAGAAAATCATACAAATCTTCGTCGTGTAATGCATATCATATGTAAATTTCTTTTTATTTTTTTAAATGTCTAATCAATTTATATTTTTTATATAGTTTAAATCTTACGACATGATAGAGAATGCAATTTTTTAATTTTTTAAGAGTCGGATAAATTACAATATTAGAATATTATACAATTACTCAACTTGGCAACATGTTACTTAATATTTTCCATTACAATTAAATTATTATTCAAGCTTGAAATAGTTTATCAAAGTTTTAGTTCTTCCAAGAGATTGAAACGACACATTTTAGACACTTTTAAAATATATAAATGAACCGAGACTACATTCAAATGAGAATGATGTTAAAAATAGGACGGTTGAGAAAGATTTAAAAGAACCGAAATTATTATTTATATCAATTCTTTTCGGTGACTGGAACGGGAAAGTTAAATGTGTTTTATTAGGAGTAATTTTATGTTGAGTGTGCTCGTGACAACTTTTCGAAGAAGCATGTGAGTGGGAACCAAGCATGCTAAAAAGACCCGAAGTCTTGGAAGTAGTTCAAGACAAATAGATAAAGTGGTAATGTAACGGGGAATGTTAGGACCATCAAGTGTCGAATCTGAATTCCAAACTGAAATTAGAATATTAGATATAGGGCGTTGATTTTGTCTCTTTACGAGACATCAAAAGTTTTTCTTTACTTTTACTTTACCCATTTTTTTTTAGATAAGGAGAGTCTAGTAGAGAAATTATTCAAGAACAATGCCACGATGTAGCTAGTTGTTCTGCACCGGTAAAAATATATATAAAAGAGAAACTAAAAAAGTACTTCGAATTTTGTACTATAACAGCACAAGCCCACTGCTAGCAGATATTGTCCGTTTTGCCCCATTACGTATCGCTCTCACGATCTTAAAATGCATTATTGAGGAAAAGTTTCCACACCTTTATAAGGAATGATTCGTTCCCCTCTCCAACCGATATGGGATAATCTCACAATCCACCCCTTTGGGGACCTAGCGTCCTCGCTGGCACAACGCCCAATGTCTGGCTCTGATACTATTTGTAACATCCCCAGTTCAAGCAGATATTGTCCGTTGGGTGGAGAGGGAAACGAATCATTCCCTGTAAATGTGTGGAAACCTCTCCCTAGTACACGCGTTTCAAAATTGTGAGACTGGTGGTAACACGTAACGGGCCAAAACGAACAATATCTACTAGCAGTGACCTTGGAGTGTTAAAGTACTATTGGACGTAGATTCAAATACCTGTTTGCTCCCTAAAAATTACCAAATATAAATTTTTTAACCGATACGATACAAAACTATCTGTCACATTGTAGCAGATAAGATTGATTGTCGTGTCTCTTCGAGTAGTTGGTGGGGGATAAAAAACTTATTATTATTATTTTTTCTTTAAAATAAATGGATTTTAGTATATATTTAATAAAGGAAATTCTTTAAGCTCAAAACCAAATGTTGAAACTCCCAAGAATAGTTTGACATTTTGGCATGATGAGCACATAGTTCATAATCATTGTTTGCATTTTTTTTAATTTTTTTTATTTTAAATAAAAAATAATAATAATAATTCTAATAATAATAATAAATGGAATAGTTGGCCTTCATTAAATGCTACATGAAGAAAAACATGTAGGAAATATATATCTCAATAAAAAATGATTGGAGATTGTTTCATCAAATAGTTCTATTAATAATTCTAAAATAATTTAATAATATGAAATGTTTTTTTTTTAATTAATATTATCGATCGTGTTCATTTAAACAGATTCGATTAAAACTTTTATTTAAAAGGTCTCGTACTTATAGAAATAGATAGACTAGTAATAAAAATCAACAAGACATTGAGATTTATAAACTGAACTAGTTGAAATTTTTTATTTGGTAACGTTATGTTTTACTTTTTATCAACGTATCAAAACTACCTTTAAAATATAACTTTCGTTAGAATTTCAAGTGAAAATTAGGACTCGGAACTATATGGTAGTGACGTAGAACAAAATTTTGAATCGTTGTATCATTTAAGGTCTTAATTTGCGGATGTTTTTTTTATAATTTTATCACAAATTAGTTACATGCTTAGTATCCGAAATTCGGATTCGGTACCTAATGGGGACACAGTAATCCTTTGCATCCCATGCAACATGATCAAGTTACTTACTCTTCGCTTTTAAGAGGGAAGACTATTCTCACATACCAACACGAGTCATTTCAGTATATTTTGTTTTCACTCACGTGCATCTTAGAAAAATTTTCAGGGGGTCATCCAATATAAAATTGCTCCAAGAAAAACACACTTATCGGTGAATTTTCTATGATTACGTCACTCAAAAAATGTGCACCTTATTGATATAGACAATTAATTACGTTCTTTTCGATATAACAATTTGCATGTGTCAATATGAGCATAACTCAATGATTAAAATATACATTTTCGGCTAATCGGTCTAGAGGTTTAAATCTCTCCTCACTATGCTTGAGTAAAAAAGACATTAGAACGAGAGTGATTACGAGAAAATGAAGGCTAGGAACTTCTTAAAAGAATTGAAAGTTATTACCTATATAAACAATGAACACCTTCCTTTTCAGTGTCTCAATCATATAAACTCCAGAGTTACGTCATTTCAATGTCTTTTATCCATAAATCAACCAACACGGGTTCTTTTTAATGCATTTTGTCTTCACTCACATGCTTTCTAGAAAAATTCTAAATAGGTCATCGAACATTGTAACAACCCAAACTACCCAAACCCACCGGTAGCAAATATTGTCTACTTTGGCCCATTACGTATCATCGTCAACCTCACAGTCTTAAAACGTGCCTGCTAAGGAGATGTTTTCACACTCTTATAAGGAATGTTTCGTTCCCCTCTCCAACCAATGTAAGATCTCACAAACGTATAGTTGCTCCAAACTAAGGTAATACGACCATGTCGAACAAGGAAGAATGTCAAGACCATTAGGTACTAAATTCAAATTCTTACCATAGAGACAGATCGTTACATTCTCGTAAAAAATATATACTAAAATATCTATCACATGTAATTTAGAATTTGAAATTATAAAAACCTATATAAAATAAGAATATACAATATGTTATTAAAGTGCAAAATTAAAGAAATGGTAGATCCAATCTCAAAATTACAAAAATAGAAAAAAAAAAATTAAATCAATTATTGGCATTAAATATACAAGTAGTCAAATCAATAACTTTATCATAGTTTCAGATCAAAATAAAATAAATCATATTTTTAAAATCCAGTTAAAAAAATCCATTATAAATTAATATATATATATATATATATATATATATCAAATAGTTATCCATCTCTTAACTTCTAAATCGTATATTTATCTTGGTAGTTATTTTAGTAAAATAAATTTATCGTGGTTAATCAATGACTTTGATTTAATTTATCGAAGTCGATTTGGAGCTTTTAGGTAAGGTTTTAGGGTTTCAAGTTCGAGAACGTCTTTGCCTAACTTCTTCTTACCTTGCTCGAGCTGAAGAAAAATGGAAATGAAGAAGGAGCGTAGCTAGGTAGGTATGGAGCGTTACAAGTGGTATTAGAGCACATCTATCTATATAGGATATGATTTAAGAAAGAATCAGGGCGGAAGGTAATGGGCATATGATATTCGAGTAAAGAAGGGATACATAAATAAACCAAAATTACGCCGAACTGAAAGTTTATTACATAATGACTTAGTGTTTATCCAACTCAAGTTTATGTGCCCGATTGTTACTTTTATTTTTTACCTTAAATTTACATCAATGATACTCGTTGATAATTCAATTATATAACAGACATTTTAATTCGTTCTTTATAAATGATTTTGTAGGTAAAAAGAAACTTGAGAAAAAAGAAGACGGATTAGGAATAAGCGTACGGACCTGTTTTTTACATATCTCTCGTTATTTAGGACCCTATTCATCTCTTTGAGCTTCTATTGAATCGAGAAACAGGTTTGATTGTCCATCTTTTTTATATAATAGTAAGGAATCCTCTGGATAATTCAAATCGAAGCCATTGGATATCCGACTCGGACCTATATGACATGACCGAGCAATAGAAATACTCTAACACTCCACCGATGTAATATATTCCATACATCACACTAGATAGATATCATATTCATGGAATATGATTCACTTTCAAGATGCTTTGGTGATGAACTGGTAGATACGTGAGACTCAAAATCTTGTGCTAAAGAGCGTGGAGACGAGAGGAAGAATTTTAGAGATTAAAATAGGGAATATGATGAAGTTGTGGGGGAGGAAGGAAGCAAGCAATAATAGAGATTGAATAGTTCATGCAAAAGAGAGGATCAAATCCATTCTATTTGTGATGGAATGTTCAATTATTATTTTATTTTCATTTGGGTCTTACCAAGATTTTATTCCCTCATTCTTTTTCTTTTTTCTTTATTTTTTTTTAAATATCCTTTTTTGATTCATGGTTTTATATTTAGATAGAGTGGCTCGTGAATGAATCGAGAAAACGTTCGAATGAGAGTAATCTTAAAGATATGATGTTTATGAGTGTTCGTAGGTTGGGTTGAGTTGGGTCCGGTTGAGATATTTTGTCGTGAGATACCCTAACTGTTGGAGAGTAGAACGAAGCATTATTTATAAGGGTGCTTTTTAAAACCGTGAGGCTGATGACGATACGTAACGGGCCAAAGCAGACAATATATGTTAGCGGTGGGCTTGAGCTGTTATAAATGGTATAAGAGTCAGACACTAGATAGTGTGCCAGCGAGAACACTGAGCCCCTAAGGGGGTGGATTGTGGATTGTGAGGACACTGGGCTCGTAAGCGGGTGGACGTGGGTTGGACTTCTCCGCTAACCAATGAATAAGATTTATTTTTCATTCCATATTTTTATCTTCTGATGGCTCCGATATTTTACAACATCCCATGCACGATATTTATTTGTTTTTAACTTATTTTATGAGCGAGGACTATCCCCACAACTAACACAGAGTCATTTTAAAACGTTTTATCATGACTCTTAGAAGGTTAATCACTCGACATAGAATTGTTTCAAGTCAAGCATGCTTAACTTTAAACTTTGTATTTTTGAACTACCGAAAAGAAAAGAGTATTTTTTAAAATATTTCTTAATTATCGTATATATATTTCCTTTACTCGAACGTCGAGTTATAAATTTGTTAAATTAAGTCGAAGTTTGGTGAGCCATCATTACTTTGTTGTGTTTCACATTCCTTTGAAATTTCAAGGGGACAGACAAGACACACGAGGGATTCTATGTCGGAATGTCGTGTTCTATAAAAAATGTATTAAAAGAGAATTGTAGAAAAAGGACAAAACCGTAAAACATCTAAAACAGATAAGGAAAAAGTAATTGTAATTAATTATATTAAAAAAAAAAACAGTCATTATAAAATAATTCCATCTAACTAAAATATATTAGTTTATTTGGTTGTAAGACTTTTTGGTTCACCTAATTTATTTATTTTTTTAATTAATTTTTCTTCACCTAAGTTGGGGCTATCAAGAACTTATTTATTTATTTATTTTTATACTAATTTAAATGCATGCGACGATGCGACGACCCTACCTTTAATCTCATAGTCGTCACTGTAAAATCGTCAACCGAACAAGAGCGCCTTATCTTTACTTTGTTTGAAAAATAAAAGTAATATGTGGCTTGAGCTCTACTTTTATGTCTGAGGTAAAATTGTATGTGTAGTACTTCTGACCCATATACACACACATAGACCCACTAAATGGGCGTTTATGTACCCCTGGACCTGCCTTTTAGCTATCGTATACTCACATAGTCGGAACCACCGAGGGAAAGAAGCTCGCATAGTATTATGGTATACACAATATTGAATCATAATATCATGGCGAACATTAATGTCGTAAGGTACGTGTCCGTACTAATCATAATGGAAAAGTATCCCGAAGTATATGATACACAAAGAATGCATGAGGTCCACGAAACTTCAATACATATAAAATACAGATCATACATTTGTTCTTTCATAAACATTTTTCAGGAATACATTTCGGACATGGCATAACATAACATAAGCCATAACATTACATAACATAACTCATGTCATAACAGTCATAAAATACGATACATGAAGGGCGTAGAAAACACGTGTAGTTCATATATCATTCAATTCATCCAACCATGCTAATAGTACAGCCACTTACCTAGTTGACCTAGGTCAGAGTTACTAATTATTTACTAACCCGAATCTGCACAGATGCAACAAAAATCGATGAACTTTGACGAAGAAGAAATTTAAGACTTCTGACTTAGTGAGATAGTTTTCTTCCTATAACGATCTTCCTTTCACACTTGCATGGAGACGAAACTGTGACTTCGTAATCCCGAGGGAACAAATAGGGAGACACGAAGACAACCAATTGATAAAAATTGTTTAGATGTCTCACGTATAGACAATAAATAAAGAACTAAAAATTAAATGGTTATTAAACTGGTCGGGTCATCAACGAAAGCAGCTTCCCAAATTAGATAAAAGAGCCCAGATCTAATTCGAGTTTTCATATGTTTACGAAAATCGATCTTAGGTCTCGAGTCTTTCCAACTGTCTACAACTATTTTCTTATTCATCATGTCTTTACTCTTTTGTTAGCAGCTCTTCGATCAATGCACGTTTGGGTCTCAAAGGTCATTTTTCTAATAACAAAAGTCACTTTCATGGCTTTAGTGGGTCAATCAATAGGACCTTTCAAAAGTCTCGTTTTTCACCCTTGATTTTGAGGTGTAATTTTCCACTCGATTTTGCACTATATATAGTTAAGGAGTGGAGCAAGAGAATCTCCCTCTGCGACGCTATAACGTTTTCTTGGTACTTGCTGCTCATCTACTACGTTTTTGTTTTTAGTTTTTCCCCCACCCGATTGAGTAGTGTTGTGTACTAATAGACTAGCTAACTTTACCTGCTAAGAAAAAAAAACGAACGACAGTGAGGTCAAACACGGCACTAACAGCTACAACCAAAACACAATAGCTACTACTAGAAGTATACTAAGTTAGTCACGGAAAAACCTAATGATTTTTTCAAACTTTCGACTTTATAAACTTGAACGACTTGCTCGTTTAGCTTGCCGTCTCTTTAAATATATAGTTCGAGCAAACAAATGCCTATCTCGGTAACCGAAAAGATTAGACCTTTTCAACAAAGTAATAATTGGGAAATCTCTCAATTTCTTAAACCATCCAAAGTCAACTCCATCACACAAAAACTCCCTATAAATATATATATCCCTCACATCCAAACCAACACAGCCCCATCTCCTTCATAAATGGCTCATCTCACAGCCCCCACTGCAGAGGGAGATGATCAATGGAGCTCTCTCAATGGAGCCTTCACGGCCGATGAAGAAGAAGCGACGTTCGTGGCTCAGCTCTTCGCACCGCCCGACCCTTTCATGGCTAACCTTCATGATCTTCATCAACCTCCTTGTGAACCAGCTTCTTGTTCAAGCTTTTATAGGGTTTCACAAGAGAGTAGTGAGTTCAGTGGTGGAAGTTATTGCAGCCAATTGTTGTTCTCTGGTTCTGAAAATAATGATAATTATTATTATTGCAATCCAATGGATAATCATGATTTTAGCTTGGGAGAGCTTGGGAATAACAATGGCGGATTCCAGCTTGAAGATCATGAGGACTCCATGAATATAGAAGCTGTTGTGGGAGAAGAGGGCGGTAACCCACGTGATATCAATTGCAAGAAAAGATCAAGGGGATTTGGGGATGTAAGTATTTTGTATTTGATTCCTAATTTGATGAAATTGAAAGTTTATGAGTATAAATTATGTGTTGGCCTCATAATTGGTATGTTTCGTTCTCCTCTCTACTCGATGTGGGATCTCACAATTCACCCCTATTCGGGGCTCAGCGTCCTCGTTGGTACTTGTTTCCTTCTCCAATCAATGTCGGTCCAGCGTCCTAGCATGCACACCCCCTTGTGGATCCCCCTTTAGGACTCAGCCTCTTCGCTGGCACATCGCTTGGTGTCTAGTTCTGATACCATTTGTAACATCTCAAGCTCACTGCTAGTGGATATTGTCGTCTTTTGACTTTTTCTCTTGGGCTTCCCCTCAAGGGGTTTAAAACTGTCCGTTAGTGAGAGGTTTCCACACCCTAAAGAATGCTTCGTTCTCCTCTTCAACCGATGTGGGATCTCACAATTCACCCCTTTCTGGGTTCAGCGTTCTCGCTGGCACTCGTTCCTTTCTTCAATCGATGTGGGACTCCCAATCCACCACCTTTAGGGTTCAACGTCCTTACTGGCACACCACCGTGTGTCCACTCCCCTTCAGGGCTCAGCCTCATGTTTCGTTCTCCTCTCCTACCGATATGGGATCTCACAATTCACCCCCTTCAAGGCCTAACATCCTTTCTGGCACTCGTTCCCTTCTTCAATCGATGTGGGACCCCCCAATTCATCCCCAAGGCCCAATGTCCTTGTTGGCACACCACCTCGTGTCCACCCTCTTCAGGGCTTAGCCTTCTCGCTGGCACATTGGCACATTGCCCGATGTCCACCCCCTTCAGGGCTCAGCCTTGCTGGCAAATGGCCCGGTGTCTAGCTCTGATACCATTTGTCCTCCTTAGACTTTCCATTTCGGGCTTCCCCTCAGGGTATTTAAAACGCGTATGTTAGGGAAAGGTATCCACACCCTTATAAAAAATGTTTCGTTCTCCTCTCCAATCGATGTGGTATCTCACAAATTCCGTCCCGTTTTTAGTGAGTTCAAGTATATACATTCTTTTATAATAGTTTAGGAGGTCTTGAATTCAGATTTGTTGTAGTTTTTGGCATCATAGTTATATTTGATTCAAGGAGAACTTCTGGGCTGATTCATTACTCTACTTGAACTTTAGTTACAGAAGAGGAGGAATGAGAAGTCAAAGAAAACTCAGAAGCTTATCACTGAAGAAGATGGCAATAATGCTGCCCATAACAGGCAAAGCACAAGCAGCTATTGCTCCGAAGACGAATCCAACGCCTCTCTCGAGCTAAACGGAGGAGTTAATAACTCGGGACCGAGTCCGAACGGGCCGACCAAATCCCGAGCCAGCAGAGGCTCAGCTACTGATCCACAGAGCCTCTATGCAAGGGTAAGACAAAGGAAAAAACCTTAAGAAATAAAAACATCCATTGGAAATGAAAAGTACATTAATTTGTAATATTGTTTTGTTACAGAAAAGAAGAGAAAGAATCAATGAGAGGTTGAAAATCTTACAGACTCTTGTCCCAAATGGAACAAAGGTAATATGAAAAGTACCTTAAAAAATACAAAGAAAAACGTTGATGTTTTGTGAGATTTCATATCGGTTAGGGAAGAGAACAAAGCATTATTCATAAGGGTGTGGAAACCTCTCCCTAGCAGATGCGTTTTAAAAATTTTGAGGGGAAGCCCGAAAGGGAAAGTCCAAAGAGGACAATATTTGCTAACGATGGGCTTGGGTTGTTACAAATAGTATCATAGCCAGACATCGGGCGATGTGGTAGCGAGGAGGCTGAGCCCCGAAGGGGGTGGATTGAGGGTCCCACATCGATTAGAGAAGGGAACGAATGCTAGCGAGAACGCTAGGCCCCAAAAGGGGTGGATTGTGAGATCTCACATCGATTGGGGAGGAGATTGAAACATTCTTTATAAGCGTGTGGAAACCTCTCTCTAGCAGACGAGTTTTAAAAACCTTTAGGGGAAGCCCGAAAGGGAAAGCCGAAAGAGGACAATATCTGCTAAAGGTGAGTTTGAGCCGTTACAAAGTATTAGATCCAGACATCAGGCGATATGGTAGTGAAGAGGCTGAGCCCCGAAGGGGATGGATTGGGGGTCCCACATCATTAGAGAAGAGAACGAGTGCTACCGAAAACGCTGGGTCCAAAAGGAGAGTGGATTGTGAGATCCCACATTGGATGGGGAGAAGAACGGAACATTTTTTTTTATAAGGGTGTGGAAACTGTTCCCAAACCGATGCATTTTAAAAACTTTGACAGAAAGTCTAAAAAAGCTACACGCAAGTCAAGTTTTGTTTTGGTGTTCAAAAAACATGTTTTAAATTATATTCTTTGTCTGTTATGGGATATGTAGGTTGATATCAGCACAATGCTCGAGGAAGCTGTTCAATATGTGAAGTTTCTACAGCTTCAAATCAAGGTCATTTACAAACAAAACAAAAGCAAGAAAGTTTAGATTTTTTTTTTGTTCTTTATTGACATCTTCATTATAAATTATTATTGCAGCTATTAAGCTCGGATGATTTATGGATGTACGCTCCGATCGCTTACAATGGAATGGATATCGGGCTGAATCCGACCCCGAACACACCGAAAGTGTTATGAACAAACAAAGAAGATGGGGAAGTGTTCATCTTTGTGGGGATTAATGTGTTTTATTTTATTTTTACCTATGATAATAAGACTTTTCGATCGATTCTTTTCTTTAAGTTTGTCATGAACAATGGATCAATGAGTTTCACAGAGCGAGCTCGATTCGACTCGAAAACTTCGAGATTAAACTGTACATAAAAGAAAGTGATGGAGACTTGGTAATTTAAAGTTGTTCATTCTTTGATGATCTCCATGAACAAGTTGATCGGTTCTTAATTTTGAGCTTATTTTTTCTTCAACATTTTTTATAACTACGAGTTCATATTATGTTCCATTGAGCTCGAGAAAGGAAAACTTTGGGAAATTCAGTAATGAAATCCATTCAACCAAATCAACCATAAAAATTTATGGCAACATTAATCCACGACAAGAAAAATCAGCTATCAAGCTATTTTTTCTCTTAAAAAATAGCTCAAAATCTAGGTATAAATAATCCGGACAATGTCGAGACGCTGTCTAAGTAACAAGCACGTTAGGGTTAAGTGCACTCGTAGCATCCTTTTTTTTGTTCGGGTAGAACTTGCCTAAATTTTGGTGGTGAGGTGTAACAGCTCAAGCCTACCGCTAACAGATATTGTTCGCTTTGATACGTTACGTATCGCTGTCAGCCTCACAATTTTTAAAACGTGTCTACTACGGAGAGGTTTTCAGACTCTTATAAGAAATGTTTCACTTCCCTCTCTAACTGATGTGAGATCTCACAGAAGGGGACAAGGAAAAGTTTCTCTGTCTCGACTTAGCCTGATTGACATCTCTGGTAAAACCATAAGATAAAATTAGCTATCCTAATAACTCGGATCAACTTTTATGTCTCGAATTTAAATACAGGGAAGAAATAGAATGTTATGGATAAGCCAAAGTAAAAATAAAATCATTTTCGAACCTACTCTAAGCTCGATACACAAATGGGCCAATGACCAACTAATTCACGTGCCAACAAAAGTTATCAATTTATATTTAGCTAATTCATTCGAGTGAAAATAGAGTAGGACACACTAATTACGAACTTAGAGTAGATTTAATCACATATATTATAAATAAATAAATAAAAGTCAACATTGAGCTAAGCATATTATATGATTTGAAATGCAATAATGTCAAATTTTAAGAACTTTATTCTTTTGAATATTCTCTTTCTAATTTTCTTAATTGGTTGACTTTTTATTATATATAAATTTAAACTAAGTTGATATTTGGAAATGTCAAATATTTCAAAATATTTCATGAATTTTTATATTATTTAAATTTTATGTCAACTCTTTAGTCCAATGAAGATGGATTATTCGAATAAACCCTCTTTTTATTCACATATTTCAAATTAAAACATTTTGACTTTTTTTTTTTCTATTTTTCTTGGCTCTTTTTATTATTATTATTATTATTATTATTCTTTACTTAAATCATTTAAGATCGTGGCTATTTTTTTTTTCTAAAGATAATTATATCTTAAATAAAAAATAGAAGAATCAAACTTATAACTCAAAAAACTTTAAAAAAAAAAAAAGAAAAACACTATTAGTGTCGAATACCAACTTAAATTATTTTTGTAGCTGATATTGATAGACTAATTGACCTATTAATAATGACCTAACTTAACGGTCTAAGCCCACTGCTTTCATTAGATAGGGGACATCGGTACAAAAAAGATTAGCAAGACCCCTATGCAAGGATGACATGCACAAATCCAGAAATGATATCAAAGCCAGACACTGAGCTCCAAGGGAGGGTAGACACTTGGCGGTGTGCCATCGAGGACATTTAGCCCCAAAAGGGGTGGATACCAGACAGTGTGCCAGCAAGGACGTTAGACTTCAAAAGGGAGTGGATTGTGAAAACCCACATCGGTTGGAGAGGATAATGAGTGCCAACGAGGATGTTAGATCCTTAAAGGAGGTAGATTGTGAGATCTCACATCAGTCAGAAATGAGAACGAAGCATTCTTTATAAGAGTGTGGAAATCTCCCCTAACAAAGGCGTTTTAAAAACCGTAAGGGGAAACTCGAAAGGGAAAGCCCAAAAAAAGACAATAATTAAGACGCAAATTTCATTAGTGAATTGATTTAGACACTCGTTTTGAATAATCTCCTTACCCGAGCGTAATACTTTGAAAAAGATAAAACATTTGACATTATAATGCTACAAATAACAGTCTGATAAAGTTACATAACCATATTTAACCTCCCCACCATGCTTAGCTTATAGCCCATTCAAAGGCACAAGTCAATCACACGAGTCCTCTGCAACTGCCCAAATAAGAATCTGGAGGACTCCTCAGCATGCTATATAGTCTGTCAAATTCAAAACCCTTTGACGTTTTAGTGTCATATATTACAAGAATGTAAAGATCTACCCTCAAAACCCATCACTGCACTACGAGTGTGTGTTCGACATATGACAGACCGCTCCACACTCTGCTGTGTGCAACCGTCGACAGATTCCTACTGTATCGTCTTCCTTCTTATGCACGATTCTCATTGACATGGTTCGGAACTTCGGCTTGGCTGTCGAGAGGCATGTACTGAGCCATAATAGCTCGGATTTCTGAATCCATGTATGACTGCAAAGAAACAGAACATCCCAAGGATTATCAATCCATGTATGACAAGGAGAACAAACGGGAAGACCCGGCAATCCGTGTCTATCAATCATTCGTCAGTAAGCAGTAGAGAAAGAATCGTCTTTTTTAAGCTTACCCTTAATCTGTATTTATATACTAGGTATGCTCCACCAGCAGCCATAGCCAGGCCTATCAAGATAACCCAAACAGCAGTCCAGGCCGATCGTCCACTCGACGCTTTACCTACAAAATGGAGATGGAACGTTAGTGAAGAACAGCCCCCAAACAGCCACCAACCCCCTCCAATCCCTTGATCCAATTTGGTATCTTTTGGGACCTTTAAAGTTCCCTTTCCCAGCAGGAATTATAACTTCATTACACGGATGCGTTTTGGGTGTCTTAGGTTGAAGAACAAGTGGCATGCTCTGTGGCTTAATACTGTGCAAGTTAGTTGTAATAGCTCAAGCCCACCATGCCCACCGCTAACAAACTTTACCTTTCGAGCTTTCCCTCAAGGTTTTTAAAACGCATCTACTAGGAAGAGGTTTTTAATGCTTCATTCCCCTCTCCAACTAACATGGGATCTCACAATCCACCCCCCTTGGGGAGCCAATGTTCTCACTGATACTCGTTCGATGTCTGGCTCTGATACCATTTGTAATAGCCCAAGTCCACCACTAGCAGATATTGTCTTCTTTGGGCTTTTCCTTTCGGACTTCCCTTCAAGGTTTCTAAAACATGTCTGCTAGGGAGAGATTTCCACACCCTTATAAAGAATGCTATGTTCCCCTCTCCAACCAATGTGGGATCTCACACTAGTCTTTTGGGTTTTATCCATCATTACGTACATTTAATCTCATCAATAAGATTGTTCTTTAATTATTTTTCTATTGAAAACATAAAGAAAAACGAAAAAAAAACGTGTGAAGATGTTGTTGCTTACTTATACAAGTATCATGGGATCTCATATACAAAAGATCACCACTGCAGCTGCAGTCGTAGCTGCCCCAGGTATTTTTGCAGCTACATTCAGGGCACTGACAGGCTTTCTTCTCTTTGCACTCGTCGATATCTGTACGTCACAAAATCAAGCAAGAACAAATTATAAAAACAACCTTAATGACCAGTACCAGAAGAGTTGTCGTTCGTGTAAATTTGATAATATTTTCATTCGTTAAACTAAAATAATGTTATAACAGTGGAAAGAGTGCAAAAAAACATGTCCGGTTATGGTGTTGGGTTCAATTTAGTTTGTGCTGTGTGTTAAAGATTGTGGAGATACGCCTTGCTTGTTTTTAAACGAAGAAAAAAAAAAAAAACACTTTTAGAAGTATTTCGAATGTGTGGAGGGAGGTTTCCAACATTTTCCTGCGTTCCATGCGACCTAGCCTAGCCACCTATCTATCTTGAGTTGCTTGTGAGGGTGAAGATTATCTCGGTATACTAATATGGGTCCTTTCAGTACGGTTTGTCCTCACTCACACACTTCCTAAAAAAATTCCCAAGAAGTCACTCAACACAGAATTGTTCTAGGTCAAACACGCTTAATTTTGGTGATCCTATAATTGATCCATCGAAAAGAAAAGTGCACATTGTTAATATAGGTAGTAACTATATATTCTTTTAAACCTCTCATTCAGATGTTGTGTCGGTTCATTCATGTACCCTTCCTCCACTTGGACATCCTATGCCCACCAACTTCCACCTTGGTTTGTCCCAAAACCACGTCGTAATAGGAGAGATTCAATTCGAATACTATTTGTAATTCCCCAACCCAAGAGCAGTTCTGGCTTTCCCCCGGAGAGATTCAATTCAAATACTATTTGTAATTCCCCAACCCAAGAGCAGTTCTGGCTTTCCCCTACATCCCTAGCGACCTAGTCATGTCACTTACTTATCTCGACATGCTTGCAAGAATGAGACTATCTCTACAGATCAACTGGTCTAATGTTCCTTGATAATGAAGTTTTTCAAAGAAAAAGCTTCATTCAAAACCCAAAGGAAGGGGAGGGAAGATGTCCACCTCTTCCCAACCCAACAAAATTTGTCCGTTTTGTGTGACGTCCGAGTAGAGGAGGGGTACAAGAATGAACTCACGTCACATTCGAATGAGATGAGATACTAACTTATATGTTGCGAATTTTCAGGGTTATATTACGGTTTGGATATTTCTTTTGATGATTGATTTATGAATAGCAAAACTTCTCTCATATAATTCAATGAACATTATCAAACTCCACAAAAACTTTAGTTTTCATAAAACATGCATTCATAGGGGTTCTTGATTCAGAATAGCAAACACTTGAGCTCTTGTATATATTTCATTTCCCCATCATTTTAAAACTAAATGTGTATAAAACCAAATAGCGCGTAGAATTTCAGTGTTCATACCTTCACAGCTTTTGACACCATCACCTTTAAACCCTGGAGGACACGAGCATTTCACATTGCCATCATCCTGCATAAAAATGGTAAGTGTTATAATCTAAAACCCCGAATCGACTATTAAAGGAAAAGGCTGAGGCAGTTTAGAGAGAAACGTGAAGATGACTAACCGTACAAGCAGAGAATGTATGTCCATCCCGGGTCTCGTGCCAACATCCTCCATTATTAATTTTGCACCTTGCAGGCCCGCTCGCTGAAAGCAAAAATTATTAATATTTTTATTTAGTACAGCTGCAAAATAGCTCTATCTGAAACGGAACTTTTCAAGGTGCCTTCTCAAATGAAAATGAAATTCTTGGGCTTGATGTTGTTAGGATTGTTGTTTGGAGTCTTTGTTTTGAGAGGAAACGTACGGTCTTCACGAATGGTTTGAGTCATCAGAATCACATTTACAAATGAAACACCAAATGGGGCCAAGGATAAAAGTCGATGCTCTCTTTATAAAGTTTAAGGTGTTAATCTTCCAAAAGCAACCGGCCAGAAAAAATATTGAATTGCTTGTGGCCTCGATCTTTGTGACATCTCACATCGGTTGGAGAGGGGAGCGAAGCATAGGGTGTGGAAACCTCTCTCTAGTAGCCGCGTTTTAAAAACCTTAGGGAAGCCCGAAAGGGAAAGCACAAAGAGAACAATATCTGCTAGCGGTGGGTTTGAGTTGTTACAAATGGTATTAGAGCCAGACACCAGGCGGTGTGCCAACGAGAATGTTGAGCCCGGAAGGGGGGTGAACACCGGGTGGTGTGCCAACGAGGACGCTAGGCCTCAAAGGGGGTGGATTGAGAAAACTCACATCGATTGGAGAGAGGAACGAGTGCCAACATCCTCGCTGGGCCCCGAAGGGGGGTGGATGGTGAGATCCCACATCGATCGGAGAGGAGAATGAGCGCTAGTGAGGACATTGGGCCCCAAAGGGGAGGTGAATTGTGAGATCCTACATCAAATGGAGAGGAGAACAAAGCATTCTTTATAAGGGCGTAGAAATCTCTCCCTAGCAGACACGTTCTAAAAACCTGGAGGGGAAGCCTGAAAGAGAAAGCCCAAAGAGGAGAATATCTGATAGCAGTGGGTTTGGGTTATTACAATCTTTCAACTTCCAAAATGTACAGAAGAAAGGAGAAAATGAGGAGGGCCAAGAAACCAGATGACCATACAGCAATTTACAAGTGAAAACACCATAAAGATCAATAGACCAAACACAACAATCTCTAAGAGCTAGTTTCTCTAAGGCTCATTTTGATACTTTTGAACTGGTTGAATTTCGAAGTGTTCGATGATACTCGTGAAGATGCAAGTGGCTAGCAATCAGATACAGGCTTTATATGGGCGGGAAGGTATGAGTTCAATGAAGAGAGGGTGACGCCTAAAAGGAAATTCGAGATAACAAAAAAGAGAGCTTCTAAAAATAATTATCCAAACATGTTTATAGGATTCTTTGTTCCAAATAATGGAAAACCCTTTCGAGACCGTTTCAGATAACCACGAAATATTCTCCAGGTTCATATTACAATAATTCAATGACCTTCCTGATGCCAAATGCTACTAAAAGATGTAGTTGTTTATGGGTTTAGCAGAGGGATATAAGAGCCTAATCGTCAAACACTCTGGTTAGCAGGCCCTTATGTAGTTCTTTGAGGGAAGGGTTTGTCAACCTCTGGCCCTTGGGGGAAGCTTTTAAAATTTTACGGTAAATATTTGTAATAGCCCAAGCCCACGATATTGTCCGCTTTGGCCTCTTACATAACGCCGTCAGTCTCACGGTTTTAAAACGTGTCTACTAGAGAGAGTTTTCTACACCCTTATGAGGAATGCTAAAACGCATCTACTAGGGAGAGTTTTCCATAACCTTATGAGAAATGCTTCGTTCCCCTCGCCAACTGATGTGAGATCTCACAATTCACCCCCCTTCGGGACCCGCGTCCTTGCTAACACACTGCTCAATGTTTGGCTCTGATACCATTTGTAATAGCCCCAGCCCACTAGTAACTATTGTTCGCTTTGACCCGTTACGTATTGTCATCATCCTCACGATTTTAAAACGCGTCTACTACACACCCTTATGAAAAATGCTTTGTTCCCCTCTCCAACCGATGTGGTGTCTCACAATCCACCCCCCTTGGGAGCCCATCATCCTTGCTGACACACCGCTCAATGTCTAGTTCTGATACCATTTGTAATAACCCAAGCCTACCGCTAGCAAATATTGTCCGCTTTGGCCCGTTACACATCACCATCAACCTCACGGTTTTAAAACATATCTACTAGGAAGAGGTTTCCACACCCTCATGAGGAATCCTTTGTTCCCCTCTCCAACCGATGTGGGATCTCACAATATTACTGATATTTGATAACAATTTAGTCAACATCTATAATCTATTAATGCATCTCCATAGGCAAGAAAATGAATAACTAGTACCTGCACAAGTGGTGTAACCATCTCCTTTGAACTGCACACCATCAACGAGTGGGCATTCGCATACCCTCCCACGAAAAGTATCCTATATAAATCAAAACTTGTCAATAAAAAATAACACAGTAATAGTCTTCTGAGGTAATCTACCCTTGGTTTAATTTACTAAAACTCGACACCTGGTTTGCCATATAATCTTGATTCTTACCCTGCAGGCTGTTAGATTGGCTGCTTTATCCTGCCAGCAACCACCATTGTTATCTAAGCATTCATTGGTCTCTACATCTATCATGATCAGTCACCAAAATCAAATTAAAGTTAAATCAATCGAAGGAAAGTAGATGAGCAAATAACAATCGAAGTGAGAATGAATAAACAGTTGAGAAACCATAACGACATACCACTACTCAAACAAATGGCAGGTTCAGTTGTTTCCTCGAATCCTGAACATATGGCCTTCAGAACTGCACCTTTCTCCAATTTGCCTGCAAGCACTTGGGTCAAAAAAGGAAATGTCCAGAACAACGGACACATATAATGTAACGTACCAAACCCACAACTAATAGATGTTGTCCTCTTTGTGCTTTCCCTTTCGAGCTTCCCCTCGAGGTTTTTAAAATGCGTCTTCTAGGGAGAAGTTTTCACACCCTTATAAAGAATGTTTCGTTCCCCTCTCCAACCGATGTGGGATCTCACAATCCACCCCCTGAGAGCCCAACATCCTAGTTGGCACACCACTCGATATTTGGCTCTGATACCATTTGTAACCAAACCCGAAACTAGTCCAAAGAGGACAATACCTACTAGCGCTGGGTTTGGGATGTTACAAATGGTATCAGAGCCAGACACCGAGCAATGTGCTAGCAAGGACGTTGGGCCTCCAAGGGGGGTGAATTGTGAGATCCCACATTGGTTGGAAAGGGGAACGGAGCATTCTTTATAAGGATATGGAAACCTCTCCCTAATAGACGTATTTTAAAACCTTGAGGGGAAGCCCAGAAGGGAAAGTCCAAAGAGGACAATATCTACTAGCAGTGGGCTTGGGTTGTTACAGAAAATGAGCAGAACAGACCTCGATATTGTCGATTATTGACAACAAGGGTAGGCAATATGGTAACATCCCCTCTGGTTCCTTTCCCTACCTGCTAAAAAAAATTTGAATCAGGCAAGACTGGATAGATGGGAAATAAATATAAGAATCTTCTTGTGTTTTCAATGAAGAATATAATTGATATCATTAAAAATTTATCAGCTGGAGAGCAAGGAAGGGGATGTCGATAGGAAACACGGACTTGGGCGTCTTGCTCTTCTTTCAGAACTGGATTTACAACATCAGCATTTGGATCCCCCATGCACGTCTCTATCTTTTTACCATCAAGCTCTACACAAAAGTCGAAACAAATTTAAAAAAACAGTACGGTATTGAACGAGTATCCTCGACAATATAATATGCATCAATAACCAGCATACCAAGAGACTTAATAACGCCATCGGCACATTCCTTGTTGTACTTTTTATCCTTCATCGGACATCTAATCTGAAAATCTGTCACATAGTCCCACCAAAGCCAAGGCTTTCCAGTCTCGTTCGCCACTTTGAAAACACATAGCTGCCTCAAGTTTTCAATCACCACGTCTTTCCCATCATAGCCAGAACTGAAATCCTGTTCAGGATCAGGAGCACAGTACCTCCCATGATTGATACATTGAGACTTGCACTGCTTGCTTAGAATGAATGCCTGTGGGCAATACCAAGTTATATAATGTGGTGTGAATTGCGAGTAGCCGCCCTTTTCAAGTAACTGAGCTGCACCTTTAAAATCCTTCAAGAATTCCATCAGCATGTCACACTTAACACCACATTCATCGTTACTGTTAGTCCATAACTCGTATTCCACACGGTCATCCGGGTGCGGTACAGCTTCTCTCCAATCGAGACTCACACTCACCATTTCTCCAGAACTAATCCCTTTTTTCAGTTTTTCACCAAAACTTCTTTCAATCAGTGCAGATGGTATTGTTATGTTTTCGATGTATTTCGCCGTTGAACCGTCCTCTTCAGGGGAATCCATGGTTATTAACCTTTCCTCAATGTTGTCTGCAACAAGAACTGCAGAAGCACCAGCTTTCTGCGCATTCCAGACCTTCAAGGCAAAAAAACAATCTGGGAGCCAACATAAAGAGAAAAAGATCAATACTCCAAACAAAATTGTTCATCATGAAGGCAGAATACAGAGCAATATAAACCATATGGCGAAGTTCATCAAATTTGACATCAGGGATCAACAATTTCTCTACATGAACGAACAACACTTCTTGATAACTCAAGCAAATGATTTCATTACTGTAACAACTCAATCAGTACTTAGATAAACATGCACAACAGTTCTTGATAAAGAGAAAATTATTTCTCCAATTAGCTACATGGAAGCAAATTCAGCCTCAAACGGACCAGCCAATGAATTTCCAAGAACAAAGATCATAATTGAAAGCAAAATTTACCTCCCCGATCAACCAAAACGAACGTAGGGAGAGCTCCTGGTTTGGACTGGAATGAAATCCCGGCGTCGCTGAACTCTTTGCAACCCTTTTGATTATCCTTAGGAAACACCACAGTTCCAGACATGCTACCACCATATTGAGGAATCCCGAAATTTCCAATGGCACTATCGTAGGTACCTTTCAAATCCTCAGGCGATGTAACCCTTAAGCTATTCTTTTCAACAACGAATTTGGCCACAGACAGAGACGCCAAAGACAGCACAAGAAGAAACCCTAAAAACAAACTCAAACCCGATTTACGAATCTCCATTAACGCAATCTCAGATGATTGATAAAATAAACGAAGTTCCAATTCTCGCAAGTGGTTCTTCTTCCACTTCTAAGATTCAATCAAATCAAAACGAAGCTAAAAATTCTTCAAACGGATCGATCAAATTGCTATAAACAGAAATCCGCCGCCGCCGTTGCCAGAAAGAAGGGCGCGCGTTTCAGTCTTCGCAACTGGATGAGCGAAGAGAAAAACGAGACATGATCTATGTGAAATCTTTGAAGAAGAGGATTTAGTAACGCGACATCATCCCCCACTTGCTTTAAATATCGGTTTTAACAGAGATTTTCAAGTCTTAGTGCCGGAATTGGAAAATCAAGGGAAGAAACCCCTGGAATGGAACATCTTTCAAGAATCGAGAATTTGTACTGTGTTTTTTCCCCCAAAAGAACAGTATTTTCAAGATCTGTCATTTGTCGAGGAAACTGACTAGATGTGTTCTTCTTCTTCTTCTTTTCTTTTTTCTTTTTCTTTTTCTTTTTCTTTTTTAACCAAATTGAGTTAAATTTTTTTAAGATTCATTTTAAAAAATACGTTTAGTTATGAAAAAAAAATGGTTAAAATAACTCTTTTATATATATATATAATAGTTAACATAAAAAAATTATTTAATCAATTATAAATTTATTTGTATTGAATTTAAATAAATAAAAATTTTATTATATCTTTTTATTTAATTTCATAATAATTTTTACTATTTGTCACCTATATTATATATAGTTAACATAAATATATATATATATATTATAAAAAATGGTTAAAATATAATATATATATATATAGATGTATGTATATAAATAATAGTGAACATAAAAAATTATTTAATCAATTATAAACTTATTTGTATTGAATTTAAATAAATGAAAATTTCTTGAATTTGATTGGTTGGTTCTCGAATCAAATTAATTTGAATTTATTATTTAATTTTAAAAAATATTATTATATTTTTTATTTAATTTTATAAAAAAATTTACTATTTGTCGCCTATATAAATAATAGTGAACATAAAAAGTCATTAATTATATTAAATTTAAATAAATAAAAATTTTATGAATTTGATGGGCGGAATCAAATTAATTTGAATTTATTATTAATTTAAAAAAATACCATTATATATTTTTATTTAATTTCATAATAATTTTTATTATTGGTCACCAATCACCCTTAAAAATAAATTCTAATTTGGAGGGGTAATTTTTTATTAAGTGGTAAATTTTCTATAATGATTTGAAAACAAATAAATAGATGTTTAATTGACATTTTATTTTTTATTAAAAATAAATTTTCGAAAAAACAATTCAAACCAATGGAATCCAATTCAATTCTGTATAAAAAAAGATGTTTCATCCCAACTCACTAATATCTTTAATAAAAATTAATAATAATTACATTAAAATTATTTAAATAATTAATTTTTACATATAATTATATATCATAAAAAAAATTCGAATATTTTTATAATTAAATATTTAAGATAGCAAACAAGTTAAAAAAAGGAAAACGGAAAATTATAATTATCATTAAAATAAATTAGATTATATTTAAATTAACCTAATGCATATATAATTGTCATTTAAAAATTGTATAAAAAAATTTAGGTCATTTTTAAATTAACCAATATACAATTATTATATTTGAAAAACATAAAAGCAATATCACGTGCATAAGACATGCTCTTTACCCGTAGAAAATTTAATTGAAAAAGGCGCTAGAAGGAGGGTTTGAACCTCCGACCTTGTGGTTAACAGCCACACGCTCTAACCAGCTGAGCTATTCCAGCCATTTGTTAAAATATCACAAACATAAAAATTGTTTTTTTATTCACAAAAAAGATTAAGCTGGTAAAGGTTCAAAAACAACGCTAGAAGGAGGGTTTGAACCTCCGACCTTGTGGTTAACAGCCACACGCTCTAACCAACTGAGCTATTCCAGCCATTTGTCAATATGTTACGTACATAAAAAATCCATTTTATATATGTAAAAAATTTAGTTGGTAAAAAGTTCAAAAATGACGCTAGAAGGAGGGCTTGAACCTCCGACCTTGTGGTTAACAGCCACACGCTCTAACCAACTGAGCTATTCCAGCCATTTGTCAATATGTTACGTACATAAAAAATCCATTTTATATATGTAAAAAATTTAGTTGGTAAAAAGTTCAAAAATGACGCTAGAAGGAGGGCTTGAACCTCCGACCTTGTGGTTAACAGCCACACGCTCTAACCAACTGAGCTATTCCAGCCATTTGTCAATATGTTACGTACATAAAAAATCCATTTTATATATGTAAAAAATTTAGTTGGTAAAAAGTTCAAAAATGACGCTAGAAGGAGGGCTTGAACCTCCGACCTTGTGGTTAACAGCCACACGCTCTAACCAACTGAGCTATTCCAGCTATTTGTCTAGTATCAGACAACAAGTTAAAATTATTTATTTACTATTTCTTTTTGGATACATATTTAGCATCATTTTAAACATACACTAATAATAAACCAAATAAAATAAATTTTCATAAAATAGAGTAATAAATGGACTAGGTTATGACAATATCAAAATATATTTAATTAAAGAAGTCCTCGTAATTTATAAATATTTATTTCAATCCTTATAATTTGAAAATATTCATTTGGGCTTTCGTATTTTTTAAAAAATAATTATTTTAGTTTTTTTGTTATTTTAATATTAACTCCTTATAATTAAAATTTTAACAAAATCCCAAATTTACTAATTTCTAAAAAAAGCCATAAATTGATGTCTCTTACAATTAAGACTGTACAAAGATATGGATCCTAATCGTCAAATATTAAAAGTACAGGAACTAAAATGAATAAAAAATTGTAAGTACATGGACTAAAGTGAAAATTTTAAAAATATTGTTATTGGGTTTATTCGGTTTATTTATAATTAATTAAATAAAAATAAAAAAAGTAAAGTCCTCACATGACCAAAGCTCCAAATTTTAGATGGTGCTTTTTGGAGGGATGATGCCACTTTCTATTTTGACCTATATATGTGAGAGAGGTGTGAAAGGGCACACCTTGAACCTTTCAATACCCTAAAGTTTCATAACTGCCCTTCACATTAAGACCCTTTCAACCTCATTTCATTTCTTCTCCATACAAATTCATATAAACTTCAAACAAAATGTTTGACATTCATCATATATCCTCCAAGCCACGCATGGAGCTAAAGATCAAAACCGCTCTCGCTCTCGTTTTCGCTCTCACATTGCTTAGCTTTTCTTGTCTCGTCCGCTCGAGAACTCTCTCGACTGCTCCATCACCTGCACCTGTAAGTTCTCCCTTCTACATGATTTAGGACGTGCTTGACTTACCTGACGTGTCGTTTTTTGTAATTTTTGAAAAGGAAGGAGAGGGAAATGGAGGCCATAAAGGTGTGGTTGGAAGGAAGCATATGAGGAAGGGCTCATTTCCGGGAGATTGTGATTCTAAGTGCAACCAATGCAAGCCGTGCAAGCTTGTTCAAGTGTCAGTGAGATCCATGAACTTAGTTGAGAACACTATCGAGTACTATCCTCAAGTATGGAGGTGCATGTGTCATCACAACATATTTTTTCCTTAAACCAAGTTACCAGTCATCAATATCAACACAAAAACATGTCAAAATCTCGATCTAATGAAGATATGAATGGAATGTCGATTCAATCTACAAGAGGCTCCAACGTCTTAACCAGTCGAACGCTACCTGCATTAAGAATATATCTAGAATATTAATAAAAACCAATATAATGAAACAAAACGATTCTTTTCCCTACACAGACGAAAAATATCATCATTCATTCTCATTTTAACCATTTCAAACCCGCTCTAGACAATACGAGAGAAGCTAGAGCTTACCTGAGCATCGATGATGCCGATTCCAATTCTAACACATCCTACTCTTCACAATCCTATCAGCTTCAATGGTACTCAAATGTTTCAACCCATTTTCCTTCATCCAAGCCTGCCCTCCCACCAAACTACTTTTAAGCTGTTCTTCCTTCATCTTCAGCAATCTCATGCTCTCACTTATTTTTGGGAAGAAACCTTCAGGCCTCAAACACCAAGACCTAAAGATCCCAAACAAAACTTCCATATCATCACCAAATCTCTTCACTCCAACATCATTAAACTGCACATTGCTCATCATTATGCCATTAAAAAGAAACCGATCCACACCAGCAGCCAAGGTTCTCCAGAGAAAAACGAAGTCTATACCATTCAAATTTTCCTCTAAAGTTGACATTTTCCCAGCCAAATAGTCCAAAGCCCCAACTAAAAGCCTGGAAACTGTCCAACCATCTTCACATTTTTCCTTCCATTGTTTTTTGTTTTTTATGTAATCTCGACTTTCGGCGTCAAATCCCCTCAAAATTACTGTCGATATTTTCTCAACCCATTCCTGTCTAAACTCCTCCAAATTTCTAATCTCTTGGTCGATGATACCAGTTGATCGACTTTCTAACAGCCCATCAACGTCGCCGTCGCCATCGCCATCCAGTACACCTAGTTGACCATCTGAAACTGATCCCATCTCGAGGAAAAACATGTCTTCACGCCATTCTTTTAAGATAGACTCGAAATATCGTGCCGCATTAATCGATTTTGCAACTTTAATCAGTGCATCATCGTCTGTCAAGGCTGTTAAACCTTCAGCTTCCTGGCACCTGATTAGTACACACCTCAAAAATTTAGCTATGATAGGAGAACCAGCTAGCTTGAAAAATCTTGACCTCAATGAGATAGTAGGCAGAGATCGACAGCGATAAACCAAAGACGAGAGGTGCTTAATAAAGACGGAGGAAATTGCAGGAGATTTAGAATGCTCAGAGGAAGAAGGTAAAGCTGCAGCTGGAATCTTATCAGACCAGTTCCGTTCGTTATCGACCTCCGTTTGCAGCTTGGCCAGTGCATCACTTAGCTCCATTTCTGCCCATAAATCAAGCCAATCAGGTCTATCACAGAAGACAGCTAATGAAGAAATTCTTTGCATGTTCTCATTTTCATCAAAGGAAAGCAAAAGTCCAGACTGCTCAACAAGTGATTTGATTCTTTTATCAAACGATATCATCAGGTCGACTAGATGAAGCCATGCTATTCTAGCCTGTGATTGAATACCAGTGTCGGAATCTTCATTGAGTTGGCTAATATAATTTGGGAATATCTCCTTTGCCAAGTAAGTTGACAAGGAGGATACAATTGATGATATCCATTCTTCTCTGCAACTATACCCCACCAGCCTCGCTTCATCGACAAGAGGTTGCAAAACTTCGTCCATAGAGTCGATATAATCCCTGGTAATCTTATAAGTAAGAACAAAAATAAATTCTGGCTTATCAACCCACTTTGAAAAATGACCTTGAGCTGCTAATGATATAGGATTTACAAGCTCTTCAATTGCCCAAAGGGGTTGTTGCAAAGAAACCTCTCGATTATAACCCTCAAGCTGTCGAGATTTCCTTCGTCTTTGAAGCTCTTGTAGGCTGCATAGGGCAAGAAAATTTTCACAGTATTGCTGTTTGAGCTTTCCTTGCATTGTGAAGAGAGGATTTTGGGATTCAGTCGATTTTGTTGCATCACCTGCAACAGTTACACTGGAGAGAGGTGGGGGCCATCCAAGGGAAGCAAGAAGCGAGCGATGGTCTGCGATTGCCTGAGGTCTTAAAATAGCTAAAGCCCGATCAACTCTATGGTCAACTGCTGACACAAGATGTGTCCACTGTGGTCGTGTTTTTGAAACTGATACTAAGATATCTTCAGTAAGTTTAAGGGTTTTTATAGCGAGCAGCCTCGCATCCTACACAAGAATGTCATCAAAAGGTCAGTTTTGAGGATGTTAAGAGAATATAAATCCAGGAGGATAAATGGGAAATCTATGTTTCATGACTTTGATATGAATGCTATTTATTACTAAATTCAATAATTTTTTAGTTCGACAACATGTAGGGTTGAGGGATTCAAATTTCTAACCACATGGTCAAGAGTATAAACCTAAACCCGTTGAGCTATGCTCAGACTGACTATTAGATTCAACAATTTGATACTCTAAATTTTTCTTATTATTTATTTTGACCGAAAAAAACAAGCTTCCATTGGTATTAACAGAGGTAAAGAGAAGGCCACATGAAAAACAAGCACAATTAACATGAGGACAACTAAATACAAAACGAAAGAAAATTACTAAGGGGACCCAAGCTACTGGTAAAATAGGCACACTAAAAACAGTAGTTTTGAAGAGAACCTAACCCCTAAACCTCCTCCAATGTACCAAAACCCAAAAAGATTGTCGTTCAATTACAAAATACAACAGAAACACCAGCATATCAAAGTAAACAACCTATATTCTTTTAAACAAGAAACAAAGCTTTCACTAATCATTAATGATTGCGAAGTTAGAAAGAGTACAAAAGTGCCCAGCCTACGATTTATAGAAAAAGAAAGCACAATAAAAGGGGAAAAAAAGTAGAAAAAACTCCTACAAAAAGCCATCCAGTTTGAACAAATATCAGAGAATTAATAGCCTTGAAAAACTTAAGATAAAAGAATACCAATGAGATACTAATCTTGATGAGTTTAAAATGATTTTCCTAATCAAGGAGCGATTTTTTGGTTATATAGTTGATAATAGAAGTTTGAGATCAAACTATAACTTGCTCATTGGAAAAAAAGAAAATTAATGTGGTGCAAGGGCGTTGAGAAAGCATTCAACAGCGGGGTTTCCTTCCCTTTTTGCATTCTATTTTACCCTCACATTATAAAGGAACCACCTTTACACAAAGAGTTAGAAAATCCTCACCTCTGAACTCTGAGCTGGGGAATACTTCCTCAAGTTTTTGTTTATTGCAGAAGATACAGCATCTTCAATATCTCCTACCATGCTATCAAGCTTCATTGTTGTTTCTGAAAGATTTGAAAGATAAAACAAATTTTGAACTATGTAGATGAAAGTGAGAAAGAGAAATTAGAGATGTACTTCGATGATTCAGGAATATACAAATAAATCTGTTACTGTTAGAATTCTACCATTGATGATGCCTGGGACAAGGAAAACAACTCTTAGAGTTCCAAATTTACAGAGAAACCTCAAACAAGATGAAAGTTCAGAATGGGCACATCCCTTACTGAGCTTATTCCTTCACAATGGGTTTGGTGACAAAGCAGGGGCGCTTTTTCTTTTAAATTGTCGGTCTACAACCTTACTGAAGGAAATCATGCTCTCTCCATCGAGCAGTACAAGAACATTTGGAAGGAACCTTATGCTAAGAAGAACAAATTCTTTTTGTTGGATCTCGACCATTCTTTCCTCAAAACTTAAAATCAGTTGCAAAGAAGATGCCCTTGGGCTGTGATCTCCCCAAATTGGTGCTGTCTTTGTAAGGAAGCTGGAAAGTCGCAAAGACACATCTACATTCACTGCCCCTACACAAAAAATATCTGGATTTGGATGGAACATTGTCTACCCTTTGGAGATTATAGATTGGCTTAATTTGGTGTTAACAGATCACTCATTCAATCAACAAATGGTACTCTTTGGCATCAAACCATCCAGGCAGTTTTATGAAAAATATCGAATGAAAGGAACTTCACGATTTTTCGAGACAAGGAAAGCTCTCCACAAGAAACCCCTGATGCAGCTCTATTCATGGCTCTTTTCTGGTGTATAAATTTAGTCTCTTTCAACAATTACAGCTTAAATATTCTCCTATCAAATTGTTTCCTATCCAAATATATATATATATATATATAGATATATATATATATATGCAAATCTTTGTTCTTTCGTGTCTTGTTGTCTTTGAAACTATTTTCAGTGAGAATCATTTGCATTATAGTTAGTTTAGTCAAAAGTTTTTTCCTTCTAGCCAAAAAAAAAAAAAAAAAAAAAAAAAAAAAAAAAAAA
>NW_019268533.1:3275890-3279851 GCF_002738365.1 Cucurbita moschata
CCAAAAAAAAAAAAAAAAAAAAAGAAAAGTGTATAAACTAACTAGAAAACGAAGGAGATTTTTTTTCCCTTGGCAAAATTTCAAGGATGGTATTTCCAGAGGACAAATGTACACCAACAACCAAAGTACATCCATGAATCAAAGATATAATAGAAAAACAATGAGACGTGGAAAAGGATAAATTTCTCTGCAGATATACGTAGTTTATCATA
The DNA here is from genome assembly GCF_002738365.1 of Cucurbita moschata. Lineage (NCBI taxonomy): Eukaryota > Viridiplantae > Streptophyta > Magnoliopsida > Cucurbitales > Cucurbitaceae > Cucurbita > Cucurbita moschata. The sequence continues at coordinate 3,276,103 of NW_019268533.1, forward strand.
GACATTTAAGACAAAACTCACCAAATTGTACAAATAAGGACGCGGTTAGAAATAAGATAAACTATAATTTTAGTTCTTGTATTCTTGAAGAAAAGGGCTTCACAAGAATATATACCAACCAAGAAGTTTAAAAAAGGCTCTAAAATTGGCTAACAAAACAGAAGAGGGATTACAATAAAAGACAACTTGACTTCAAAGATCAAAGAATCATAATATAAATAGCATCCTTCCAAAGCTAATTGCAAGAGCAAGACCTCTCTTCACAAAAATTTCTACCACTTTACTCCAACCAAATGACCCCTAAGAGCATCTTCCAACATTGATCAACAAGGTTTTTCTACTTGAGATTAAAATGCAGGTCCAAAATGAATTCAAAGGTCATCAACTTGGCCAAAGAATGTAGAACACTAGCCACATCAAAAACCCTCAGAAACTTAGCCAACAAATTGAGCACCATGAGACTAGAACAGAAAAGATGGTCGGCGTTCTCCCACGATCTTCTAGCGAGGACGCACAAAAGAAGCACTAGGAATGAGCCTTTTTTTTTTATAATAAGGCCATATAATGCAAGAAGCATCGAAAAAACTCACTTTTCTAAAACACCTTCTGCTTTGTGCTTCCAAAAGACTATAAAAATGCCTAGGGAGCAAGCAAAACAGAGCAATGTCCAAGCTATTAGTCTTATTACCATTAACAGTCTCTATTTAAGTTGAACTAATTAACTGGAAATCTTTCTTGAATCCTTTTAACTCCTTCCTAACCATTTCAACATTGTCCCTCCAACATCACAAGCAAAATGGTGCTTGATGCTTGAATCTTTCTGGATTCGTCATACGCAGATTGCCGAGATAATAGGTATGTTTCTCTTCTTACTTGGAAATCTAATCTTTGGATGGAGATTCTTGCAGAAAAAATGGTCATTTCATGATCGATATCAAATCATATTCCCAGCCCAACATTTCAACGCATTTCCCCCGACCACATTTATTATAGTCTGGGAAGAAAACAAGGAAGAATTCCTGCAGTAACTCACCGGCGTACATTCGCACAGTCTCCATTCTCGCCACTTCTTTTGCCAGCGACGATAGCTCCTTCCCCAGCACCCCATCAGCTATTCCCAATCCTGTAACAGATCAACGAGCAGAGATCTCAATCTCAATCTCAATCACGAAAAATTACATACAGTACCATGCAGCTAACCATAATTCCGTGTATAAATAAATCAACGAGCAAGCAAGCTGCACAAACCTTGTGTGGAACTCAGAGCGCGAGTAAGCGATTCAAGACCGACCAATTTTCCATTAACATCTCCAAGGAGGCCATGAAGACGATCGGAAAACGAAGAGTGGGAAAGAAGAGTATGTCCGAGGCTCCGATTGAGATCGAGTAGAGACAGATTCAATTCGTGGCACTGATTTTGAAGATCGGTGACGAGGGCCGGAGCTTGCGCTAGGGTTTCGTTGTTGTATAGCTGACGATCGAGGAATGAGAGGACTGAGGACGAAACCTCTGAAGGAGCAGGAAGAGCTTTGAGCTCGCCCATGATTGATGCCAACGGAGTGAGAATTGTGAGAGCCAAATCACGATGAACAAAACTGGATTCAAGATTCTCTGATTAAATTTCTTACAGAAATTGATGATTACAGATGAATCGACTTTGGTTAGATTGAGATGATCACATTCTGTAATCCACTTCCCCGACGAACGAAAATCGCAGATGAGAGAGACGAAGAAATGAACGGAAGAGAAGGCTATTTTCGTAAATGTGTAAAGGCTATTTTCGTAAATGTAAAATCAAAATCGAGGTGTGTTCTAATTGGACTGGGAGGCGAGACTAGTTATCAGGTCAGAGAGACGCCAAGTATCACGGTCATGCTTGCCTAAGGCGTGTTATCTATGACCGCATGTCGGATGTCCAGGTCATACTTGCGTGTTATCTATGACCGCATGTCGGATGTCCAGGTCATACTTGCGTGTTATCTATGACCGCATGTCGGATGTCCAGGTCATACTTGTTCAGAATGTGTTGTCAATAGTTGCATGTTCGTTCTCAACCCCCTTCTACATGTTTTCATTTTAGATAGTTCTTTATTATTTCGTCTGTCTACAGCTCACCAGGTTAAAAATGCCCAAAATGTATTATAAGGGATGCGACTAGTTATCAATTTTTACTGCTCCAATTATATGATATTTAAGCCGTGGAGTTTTTATTTAATTATAGTCATATAACGACTTTCAAACTTTCTTCAAGTTCTCTTCGGTCATGTTTTCTAAGACATTAGTCGCAAATATGATTCGAGGCCCGAGTAAATGCTGACGTTATACTTGATGTTCGAATTTCTTACTGTTGGCTTATTCGCTAGGTTAGAACTGCACCATCGTTATCCACTGTTCTAAGAGTGCAATTGTGACAGTTAACCGACGATATAGATAAATTCAAGAATTTTAAAATTAATTAATATATTATATTTAAATTTTAAAAAAATGAAAAAAAATACAACATTAAATTGATAATTTAAATAATTGAGGAATGAAATAACATAGAAATTGGTTTAATTTATATATATATATATATATAATTAAGACTGTATCAACTACTGCGTGCACCCACCAGAAGCGAGCGGCGGAGCGATGGCGGCGTTTCGGTCTGCATTCGATGCCGGAGAAATGAGAACCGAGTTCGAGAAGGCCGGCATCAAATCGACCTTCATCCCCTCCATTTGGAAGCAGTTGATTCATGATTCAAACAACCTATTGAACCAAAATATGGCATCCGAATTCCAATGGGAGAAAGCCGTGCCTTCGCTGCCATCGGCGGCTTACTCCTTGCTCCGGTCAAAGTTTAAGCCTCTTACTTCCACCGTCAATACCGTCGTCGATTCCTCCGATCAGGCCACCACCAAACTCCTTATCAAGCTTCAGGTACCCTCCTCTTCCTTCCGCCCCCCCTTTCTCTTTTGGGAAAAGTTCGATGTTCACCCTAAATTTATCGGAATGAATCAATTTTTAACGTCAATTTCATCAACTAAAATACTGAACATAAATAAATTGGTGATAATACAAACCTATGCAGATTTTTCAAATCTTGTTTGTGTTTTTAATTAGTTGGGCCTAAGCACTCTATTGCTAAGGAGCGTTTACTATCTGCTTGATTGTGTGGAAATTCAAGTATTTTCCTGATATAATTTGAGCTTAACTCGTTTTTTTTTTTTTTTTTTGTTTGGTTAGATGAATTGTGTGTACTTTTTTGGTAGGTTCGTTAGCAATTTTCAAAGTTCTATTAGATGAAACGGAAAGCTTTTAAAATCGACTCACCCACTTATGACTTGAGTTTATGGATAAATTTGAATTTCTCTCTTTTACTCTCATCCATCTGTGAAAGGTTTGGCGATTTGGACAATTTAATGATTATAGTTCAAATCAAGTAGTGGGTTTCTGTTGATTTCTGCAGTACTCTTCCGGTTATAATCGTTCTTTCAAATATCTTCGATGTTGTTAATCCTACCCCATGCCTTTATGCCTAGATCTTAGTTTTTTCCCCTCATGTTGTTAGAGTGGGGCTCTTGTGGAGGCTGTCATCATGAGGTATGATTCTCGTCTGGGAAAATATGGCGACAAACCTCGACCAGGTGGTCTGCGGTCTACTCTCTGTATTTCTTCGCAGGTTTTGATTTCTTCATCAGCATTGTCAGCATCCTCTGATTTTGTTTTTTTTTTTTTTTTTTTTTTTTTTTTTTTTTTTTTTTTTT
>NW_019268533.1:3280403-3297512 GCF_002738365.1 Cucurbita moschata
TTTTGTTTTTTTTTTTTTTTTTTTTTGTTCTTGATATTTCGTTGTAAGTCTCACATTATATGTCTGTTCTCAGGTTGGCTGCAAAATGGGCTGCAGATTCTGTGCAACCGGAACAATGGGATACAAAAGCAATCTGACTTCAGGGGAGATAGTAGAGCAGTTGGTCCATGCCTCCCGTTTGTTCCAAATACGCAATGTTGTTTTCATGGTGATTCTTCCATCCTTTCATTTGTCTGAATTTTTATTGTATCAAAAAAAGTTTCCACTTAGAGGTAGACCCTTTTGAGGCATCCCTATGGGATTTCATTTTTCTACTCAGCATGGCGTATGCATCCTTAGAGCGTATGCCCATATCATTCTTCGCCTAAACGTGAACATTCCTTGCTGTTCGAAACTTATTGACTTTGGATATGGCTTTAATGTACCACCCTTTCAAGAGTGCAAAAGCCTTACTATGAAAAAACTTCATCATGGCTATCTTTTGGAATCTATGGAAAGAAAGAAATGAGAGAATATTTGTAAAAAAGACACCGAACTGCACAAAACTTTTCAACAATGTTGTTTACTAAGTTATATCTTGGTGTAAACTGCCTAATATTTTTACTTCCTATAGTTATGCCTCCCTCATTGTAAATTGGGAAGGTCTTTTATAAACACTACAGATAATACATCCCTTTTGTAAATTTCAATCATCAATGAAATTGTCTCGACTTTGAGGTTAATTTTGAAAATTGAATAATTTGCCAGAGAATTACGGTATTATGGACATATGTAGTGATTAATGGCGAAGTGTGCATGACAGGAACCAGACTACTGTTGCCTTATTTCGAGCATTCAACTTCATAAGCCCCTTCTCTTTATTTTCTTAGCAGATTGTGGCCCCATGTCTGTTTAATTGTCCTTTGTTTCCTTGTTAGCAAGAAGTTGCCTGCCTCGTGCTTTCCTATCATTTCATACTTTTTTTTTTCTCTTAGAATATACTTTTTCATGTTGATTTTATTATTTTGTGACAGGGAATGGGAGAACCATTGAATAACTATTCTGCTTTAGTGGAAGCTGTCCGTGTCATGATAGGCTCCCCATTCTTATTATCACCCAAGAGAATTACTATCTCAACTGTATGTACTCTGATCTTCCTGTTTTCCATTTCTATGGTCTTTACTCTTTATCTAATTTTGTACGAATTTGAGGTCGTGCACTCATATAGTGCAATTCCTGCGCGAATGTTTAGAACTACTAAGATCTTCTCCTTCATTCCTCTTGACAACGTCCAAATGTCATTATTTAAACTCAACATACTTTCGGATTATGTAAAAAGATGGATTTATCATTTGTTGTTAAGAAGTTTCAAGGCCGGAATTCATCAATCGATGAAACGTTTGTCTCTTGTCAAAGAAAAAAAGTTTCAAGGGCAGTGATCTTGTTATCTGAGAATAGTGTTTGTCCTAACGATGAGTCTTTTGTCTGAGATTCTTTATTTTTCTCAAGTCTGATCCTGAATATTTGATTATAAAATAAAGTAATGGGAGTTCAGAAAGTCAGTTTCTATCCTCTTATCCGTTTCCTCTTCCTTTGAGTTCTGTTAAACTGTTAAAAGAAGGTGAGTAGTCGAAGTTGTATTCTTTTGTATACCTGTAGGTTGGGATTATTCATGCTATAAGCAAACTGCATGGTGATCTACCGGGATTGAACTTGGCCGTTTCCTTGCACGCACCTGCGCAAGATATTCGTTGCCAGATAATGCCTGCAGCTCGGGCTTTTCCTTTACAAAAACTTATGGATGCTCTCCAAGAATATCAACAAAAGAGGTAAATACGTTGTATTTGCTTCTGCTGAACATGTCGTGATACTCCAACGCTTCTCCAATTTAAATGTATGTTATGTCTATTGTTTCAGTCGGCAAAAGATATTCATCGAGTACATAATGCTTGACGGAGTGAATGATGAAGAGCAACATGCCCACCAACTTGGAAAGTTGTTAGAGACATTCCTGGTGGTAAGCTCTCAATATAGATCATGGTTTTTTTTTTTTTTTTTTTTTAACAATTTTATTGATAATTGAAATTTACAGAAGGGATGTATAATTCATGTTGTTTACAAAAGAACTTCCCAATTTGCCATGAGAAGTATAACTATAGGAAATAAAAATATTAGACAGGTTACACCAAGATATAGCTTGGTAAACAAGATTGTCGAAAAGTTTTGCATAGGTACGTGTCTTTTCTGCAAACATTCTCTGATTTCTTTCTTTCCACATATTCCAAAATAAAACCATGATGAGGTTTTTCCATAATAGGGCTTTTACATTCTTGAAAGGGTGGTACGTTAAAGGTCATATCCAAAAATTCCGATGTCATTCGAATATATTAAGAATCGTTGTCTAGGAACTCTGAGCGTATGTGCATTGCATAAACAAGTGACTCTGCTTGCAAGTGGCTTTGAGAATCGTTGATCATGATTTTTTGTGTGTTTGAAAGTTTCTTGGAGACTTCACACGTAATCACCCCATGAATCTAGTACCTTTGTTTGCTTAGCAATTTTGATGTTACTAAATTGTACCTTCCTGGAAAAACAGGTTGTGAACTTAATACCATTCAATCCTATTGGTAGTTCAAGCCAATTCAAAACCAGTAGTGATGAGAAAGTTTCAGCATTCCAACAAGTTCTTCGGGGTACGTATAATATACGCACAACCATTCGTAAGCAGATGGGTCAAGATATTAGTGGTGCATGTGGTCAACTGGTGGTCAGCCAGACTAATAGAATCTCCGGTAAACAAACAACTGTTCTACCTGACATCGAAGATCTTCACCTCTGATTTAGACGAGATACCACCAGGTGAGTTGCGCGTCGTGTGCCTATTTTAGACGAGAATGATGATGTAACTCGGGTTGATATTATCTTCAGATGTTTACTAGCTTGTCTTCGGGTCCAAATTCGACTGGAATCCACTGTTGTATGCTGTCAACTTTTGTTTCTTTTAATTTTGATTTGTTTGCCATAGATCTTAGTATCTTTTTCTGCACTTTCTTCTGTTTCAGCTGTTGATTAAAAGTTGGTGGTTGGTTGGACGAGTCGATCAGCCTCGGGGGGGATCGAAATCCTTGGACGACATGAAAATGCCAAGAAAACAGAGAAGTAAGAACAAGGTTGGGGGAAGACTTGACTGTGATTGTTGTAATTTAGGATACTTTTATGCATTCAGCGTTGGCTTCGTATACGGCTTTTTCAATCTGATTCTCCTTATAGATAGTTGAGGGGGGCAGGGTTCGGCCAAAGCCAAAAGCAATAGATGAATGGAAGAAAAGTTCTTTTTTTTCCTTTTTTTTTTTTGTTATGTATTATTATTACTTTTTTATTTCAATGCTTTTCTTGGTCCCTTGATTCTGTTTTGAAGTATGCTTCTTATGTTATATGTGTGTGGGGGGTGCCCTTTCCTTTTACCAAAAAAAAAAAAATATATATATATATATATATATAATTACGCTTCCGGGTTATTCTATTCCACCTCTTAGAAAGTTTATACAAAACTTCTCCCCCGAGCACATGCAATGGAGCCGTAGACAGTCAAGTAAAATTCAATCCACGAAATCCAATCGTCGGCCTATCGTCGGCCTATCATATGATTTGAGTTGGAGGAATTTTTTTTTATCCATTCAAAATTTTAGGTTAATAGGTTTGGTGATTCGAACAATCTTACTAAAGTTTATATCACAAGATAATCTTCTATTTATGTTGGATTAAGTTGGGGGTGATGATTTTTTTTTAAATTATTTAAAAAATCTTGCTTATAATTTCATAAAGTTTAAATCATATGTCAAGATTTGTCATTTTAAAATAAAAGTGATGAAAGTTATCAGGTAACATTTAAAAAATAAACACGGATATTAATATTTTCAATGATTTTGATTAATTTACATATATTTCAACTATCCTCATAAATAACTATCGATCCTATTTTTGATCAATAACAATTGCAACATATTGTCATACTATTTTCTCTTTTGATTTCTTTACAAGTTTGAGTTCTTTACAAGTTTGAGTTCTTTACAAGTACGTACAATTACCGTTCTGATCACTTCTGATCTTTCTAGGGGTGTATTTGGGACAGCTTTCTTGATTACAACAATAATAACGTCACCAATATGAGCATATCGTCGATTACTAGCCCCTATAATTCGAATACACATCAATTCTCGCATGAAAAAAGGACAAAATCTAAATACCAGTGTTTTACCAAGAAACCAAGACGCCAAGTCCCAATCCATAAAAAGAATGAGATTTATCATTATACTTGCTATACATTAATGTAGAAACTTATGACGCTGCATGAGAAGAATGAAACGATGAACTCTCCTTAAAAAAAAAACAATGGGTAATATCCCGAAAGATATGAACAGATATATACAAACGCAACACGTACCAATACTAAAACTTCTGATTATTCTTCACAAAGAATAAGTCAATTGGAATGTGTTTGACCTCTTTCTTTGGAGTTGACTTTTGCCTTTTCTGCTTTCTTTGACTTGCCAGTTGGTTCTTGTCAGGAGTCCTGTTAGATTTAGACTTGTAAGAAACCAGGCACAAATTCCAAGAATTACAATTATAAAAACACATCTAGGATGACGTTCTTGATCGGCCAAATGCAGAATAGTTCGTAAAGTTTTTAGAAATACATCCATCAAGCATCCTTGACGTTCAATGTAACAACCCCAGCCTACTGCTAGCAGACATCGTTCACTTTGACCCGTTATGTATCGTCGTCATCCTCACGATTTTAAAATACATCTATTAGAGAAAGGTTTCCACACCCTTATAAGGAATGTTATGTTTCTCTCTCTAACTGATGTGGGATCTCACATTCAGCCCGACCATAATCTATGCACCAATAGTCTTCTCGTTTAAAATCATCAAGATGTTTGTTTAAGTTTTTCCCTATTTTGCTTTTCAACGGTAGTTAAAACATAAATTCAACTAAATCCGAGAGTGCAAAATAAGATTACCTTCGGATTGGCGTAAGGGTTCTTGAACGAATGCCAGATTCCTCTTCCTGGAGTTTTTCCGCAATGTGAAAATCCATGTGCTCTTGTCTTTCATCAATGAAACTCTCTGGTACTTCGGCACCACAGATTGCACATTTGTAGTCATCGATCCACAAATTCTGTCCATTATTATCTGGTGATCTTGCCTCGACGTTAGTTCTGGCTTCGACATTATTATTCTGATTGCCTTCGAGGTTTCTAGGGGAAGAAGCACATGCTGTGCCCGATACTCGAGGGACAAAGCCATTCAAATTGTCCACCTACGTGTAGTTTTTAATGCATTAGAAGCCATTTGTATGATGATGAAGTGGAACTATAAGTGTATCCAATCGATTAAAGTTTTGCTACCTTTAATAATCCATAATCCAGTCTTTAGTCTTGGAAATATACCTGATCAGTACTGACGTTGCTCGAAAGATTCTTAAATTTCTCCGACTTCTCAACGTCATTGCTGGACGTACAGTTTCGGTCATCCATATTCGAGAGATTATTGCCAACTCTTGGATGACTACTATCTTGATGGTGTGTTTCAGTGCCATTGATAAATACATCAATTTCAGATTCATCCATGAAGCTATGAACATTAGGATCAGGACTTGAGGTGCAACAATCACCCATATTCTTTCTAGTAGCATCTCCTGATGTAATAAATCGAGTAATAGGTGTTTGAGCTGGATCAGACCCAGCAATGGCTCCATCTTCATTGAAGTGAGATATCCGCAACCCTAGAGATGTAAAAATCCTCTTTACAATCTAAATGATGTATGGTGTAAGATCAAAGGATTTCAATGTTTAACTTCACCATGTGTGAGACATATGGTGGATCACATTTGAGCATATTAGTACATAAAAAAAACGAAGCACATGAGATCAACACCAGTGAACAATGAACTCTAAAGCTCCGTTGATAATAATTTAATTTTTTGTTTTCAACATTTAAGATTATTTTCTAATAATTTTGCAAAACATGCTTGAATTCTTAGTTTTTTTTTTTTTTTTTTTTTTTTAAATGAACTTAGATTTAACCGTTTCAATAAGTAGAAAACAGACGGAGAGACGCATGCATGGAAGAAGTGGTAATAAGCTTAATTTCCAGGAAAAAAGAAAAGAAAAAGAAAACAAATGATTATTAAACATGCCTGAATTATTTCATTGCCACTTTTTTTCGGAAAAAAAAGACAGTAAAATCAAGAACCAACCGATTAGTCTCAAAGAAATGGGCAGTTCAGCCTTTAGCAGCTTTGATGCATGTTGCAAGATGTCACTGCTAGAACAAATGTATTGTTGCAAAGTTACAGCTCTGGTTCTAACCTGTATATTTTAAAACAAGTTGAGTTCGAGCAGTAAAATCAAATCAACAACTGCAAGAAAAAAGAGCAGAGTTAATAGTCACACATCTTAATATGTGGTTATTGAAATCTCAACGTATTGCAAATGTGAATTCTCTTCTAGATTATCCAATCTAAGCAGATTAGACAGGATTCAGGAAAAATAAGATACCTCAAAGGATGCAGTTTTTAGTTTAAGCGTCAGTGTTCGCCCGCTCAGACCTTCTTTTTCCATGTCCATAGACAGCATCTCTGCAAGGTCAGCTGCAATTTATACAAAGTTTACAAGGTTAATGATAAAGAAAATCTGAACATTCAAGGTATTCGTTACCACAATAATTTACAGAGTAAAGTTATCTTTGGACTGCTGATGGGATTCTTTAGAATTCAACAATGGTGGATTCATTTTCCTGATCACCAAGCAATACTAGTCTCCGCAGCCAGTCTTCTAAATGATGACCAAAATATTAAAAACATCACCTATAACCTACCATCATAATGTTTTCTCAAATTATGTTAATAATTTAACAAGATTATCCGATGAAATTAGAGATGTTATAGTTCTTACTAGCTGAAACACCAAATTTTGCAAATATAACAAGAAAAAGTGAGAGATAAAACACATCAAACCATACAACGGACAAAGTGCAAGCATAAGGGAGGTATAAACTCTGAAGATAACTGAGGGAAAAGTTGGAACTTGAGTTTAGAGTACAATTTCAATAGAAAGCCAAACCAGAAATCCAGCATTTCTCGCATCATGCATGGTGAAATTCCAAATAATGATAGTATTTTTCAATAAAAGAGGGAGGGAGAGAGAGAAGGGGAATAATTACCAAGTTTCTGGAAAATTAATTTTTCTTCAGCAGTGGCTGCAAACGTTCTTTCGTTACTGATGCTCTTACGCAATCTCACCTGTGGAGTATCGGTGCTCCCGAGGCCAAGCCCAACCGACAAGAAAAAATCTGCAAGCATGGGTAAGACCTAAAAAGATTGTATAATGTGATGCAACAATCAATAATTGATTGTCAAAATCATACTTTCGTAAGAAAATAGGTTACAACTTTTCTTTCAATAATGAGTTGTATCGTAATCTAAAAAGTGATACGACAATCAATAAGGGCAGGGCAGCACAAAATGAAGAAAAAGTAAATCATAAAACAAGCAGAAAAAACAAGAAGATGTTTGATTAGGTGACTAAGAGTATTGGAAAATACAAAAAGTAGAATGGCAGAGTATTGGGAGATACAAGAAGTATCCTGACATTCGCCTATTTGTAATTAGTACACAAAATCCAAAATGTATAACTACATTTAGAGCAGCAAAATAAGTATGAACTCATACAAACATCACTTGGAGCAGCAAACTGATCCATCACTTGACTTTTCTCGATGATGTATATGGAACAAAATCCCACATTGTTCAAAATGGAAAAGTTGAAGAATTGATGAGCTCTTCCTATCAAAAGGGGAATATGAACTCTTACAAACATCACTTGACTTTTTACCATATCAAATATCACTAGCATGAGGCAATTCTTAATGGGATCAGCTGAAGCATGCATATGCAAAATTGGGCCTCCACAATTTCATGAAGAAGAAAATAAAAAGATGTACAAACTTACACTAAAAATAATTATTAAAAAAAAAGTAGTTCAAACAAAAAAGAACGAAAGAAAAAATAAGAAGCACAAATTGTTCCTCATATAATAAACAAAAAGTAGATACATACGCAAGCAAAAGAGAAATATATACAAATCAACAAATTAACATACAAGATTAAAAAAAAAAACTATATTGATGAGAAAAAAGACAACTAGAAGAGTCTTCAAGTCATCAAGATAAATGAATCTTAAATGAGAATATGGAACATCCAACACATCCATGAGTTCATTATATAATTTCTGTGGGATATCGCAGCGCACTGACCTGCTGAGGATATAGAAAACAACGCACAGAGGTGACCACCCTTCTGTAGCATCTCCTCACATGTATTAATCCCCAAACCGTCCTTTAAGATATGTTCAGTGACCTTTCCGATGCCACCAATCTGAAATAATAACTTCGCCGATTCATTTCATTCATGAAATAGGACTATAGGAAGAGAACTCTTATTCATCTATATTACTTCATATTTTAATAACATCTAGAATAACGTTGTGAATTCTTTTTCAACGTAAAAGTAATGACCACATACCTTTCTTATGGGTAGTGATGATACGAATGTTACAATAGCTCTTCGGTCATTTGGCAAAATGAACTGTCCATTTGGTTTGTTAATATCAGAGCAGACCTGAATAACAAGTATGGTGCGTCAATTCAATTCTTCTGTGCAATATTTCTCATTTATTTTTAATCCACAAGGACTACAGAAACGAAAATAGATAGTAGATTCTATTCTTGTTATTCCATAAATGGTAGGACAAATATGTTGCCAAGCAATTTCACAGTTACCAAAAACAATAATAAATTTGTACTTTTTCCAACAAGAGACGCATATGCTCAATAGATCTTGTGAAAAGATAGAAAACCTTGGCAAGTAGCCGGTTGGCAGCAACCCCTGCACTACACGTAAGACCAGTTTCTTCATAAATACTGGTTCTGAGATCCATAGCAATCTAAAAAAATATAAGCAAAATAGGAAGAGAAGTTTTAGTATTAGATGACCAAAAAGATAACCAAAAGGATAATCTGCTGCATGTGATACTATTCACTTCCTATCTGAAAAATGTACAATTTCAATGTAAAGAACTTTACTAACTACATAAGCACATATTTTTGTAGAAAAAAAAATCATGTTCAGTTTTCCATATTTTCAGGGAACTCTAAACCCTTCTCCTCCCTCTCTCCTCCCACACCCTAAAACCCTAACCCTCTTTGTCAATTGTTGTCTCTTGCCACCACCGCCGCCAATCATCACCCCTTCACCAGTCCATTTGTCAATCATTTCCGTTGCTGTTTGCCAGTCCTTTTTTTCACTTATCTTTTCTCTTTCCTTGTTCAGCAGCTCTTGGACCCGCAACCGTACTCCTCACTCACCCTAAAACTCTAACCCTCCCAGTCAGCCACCGTTGCTTGTCAATGCCTGTCGTCATCCCTTCGTCGATTGCTTGTTGTCATTCGTTGATCAACTCTGTCGTGATCCAGATTGCATTGAAGAAAATGTTTCTAGCATTTTGGCTCCATTTGTCAAGAAATTTGTTTTTCAGATTTGTAGGCACCAAGATTTTACTATATTAGATTCTAATGTTGATATGAACCAAGAGACATCAATCATACAATATGCTTCAATGAAGATGTGAAGAAAAGGTTGTCAAAATTATCAAAAGATGTTTCAATTCATGCTACATTGAAGAAGAATAAAGTTTGATTGTTGTAAATTTTGGGTGGGTTATAATTTAGAGTTATTGTGTTTTAAGACTTTTTATTTAATTTCGGTTACATTTACATAATGGCTAATTATGGCCATAAAGTGTGAATGTTACAACTTTTGGAATGCCTTTAATAGTTTCATTTTGAGGCTATATAAAGCCATCTATGTTGTATTTGTAATTAGACTTAGAAGATATATCAAAAGAAGCATTTGTGCTTTTCTTTAGCCAATGGCTAAGTTTCTTTGCAACTCTATGTAGTTTAGGTTGCATGTAGAATCATTCAAGCTCGATATGATCAGTCTTGCTTGTGGAGTGATTTGAATCTCAATCAAGTGTTTGAGATATTTGATCAACAAGAATCATTGAAGCTAGACATGATCGATCTTGCTTCTGGAGTGATTCGAATCTCAAACAAAGTGTTCTTGGCTTGAGATATTCGATCAACAAGGTAATCCGAATCTTATTCCCCTTGTATTGATTCTTTATCTTATCATTTGGTATCAGAGCTTCAGGCTCAAGATCGGATATATGTTTCCTTTGCGTTTCTTCTCAATTTAATTTTTATTTATTTTCATCTTTTTAGTTTTTAATCGACCCAAAGTTCAAAATTCAATCTTTGCTCTATTTAAAATTTTGAGAGGTGAGAATGAGAGCTTCATTTGTGTAAATGAGTGCAAACAGAGTGGCCTAAAATTCTTTGAATGTATACACGTGAGAGAGTGTTGTGAGGTCCTTTGTATTTCCATAACTTATTTTTTGCAGCAAAGTTTCACAAATAGATTCGAGGACGAATCCTCTTGAAGAAGTGGAGAATGATATGAACCAAGAGACATCAATCATACAATATGCTTCAATGAAGATGTGAAGAAAAGGTTGTCAAAATTATCAAAAGATGTTTCAATTCATGCTACATTGAAGAAGAATAAAGTTTGATTGTTGTAAATTTTGGGTGGGTTATAATTTAGAGTTATTGTGTTTTAAGACTTTTTATTTAATTTCGGTTACATTTACATAATGGCTAATTATGGCCATAAAGGTGTGAATGTTACAACTTTTGGAATGCCTTTAATAGTTTCATTTTGAGGCTATATAAAGCCATCTATGTTGTATTTGTAATCAGACTTAGAAGATATATCAAAAGAAGCATTTATGCTTTTCTTTAGCCAATGGCTAAGTTTCTTTGCAACTCTATGTAGTTTAGGTTGCATGTAGAATCATTCAAGCTCGATATGATCAGTCTTGCTTGTGGAGTGATTCGAATCTCAAACAAGTGTTTGAGATATTTGATCAACAAGAATCATTGAAGCTAGACATGATCGATCTTGCTTCTGGAGTGATTCGAATCTCAAACAAAGTGTTCTTGGCTTGAGATATTCGATCAACAAGGTAATCCGAATCTTATTCCCCTTGTATTGATTCTTTATCTTATCAAATGTGGTTCTCACTAAAGGAGTATTTCATTCTTCAAAGGAACCCACGAGTTTTCCTTCTCTCACATTATGTTGATGATTGTGATGATGCATTTGAAGTTAGTTTGAGTAACGTGAAATCAACTTTGAAACTTATGAAACTACTATTGACAATCTTGAAGCAAAGGATTCCTTTGGTGATGATTTAGTATCATTATTTCAAGAAAGTGACAGTGATTCCTCATTCTCTTCCTTCATCGATGTCTAGCAAATTTGCTTCTCTTATTGAAGCTTGTGGTCTCAAGATGTGTGAAATTCCTACATTCAATTCTCAAAGCAATTGTTTTAAAAGTGATTGCTCCATTGCCGTTTGGTTTGGGTTCAGTGGTTCATGCTTGGTACTTTGGACTCAATTTTTCTTTTTCTCCTTGGTAGCCGTTATTTTTTGTTAGGTCTACAATCTTTGAGTCTTTCCTGTTTTTTTGTTCAAGACTTTTGGTTCTCAAACGTGGTATGTGGTTCTGTTTTCAAAGTACGATCTTTTGTGTTGAGTTTGGTCCTTTAGGTTCTCTCTTTCTTTGTTTCTTTTTGTTCAATTTGCTTGGTGCTTCTTGTTGCAGAAGTTATTTTTTATATCTTGATCTTTTTTTTGTTCTTTGTAGTGGTTCTTTTTGTGTTCTAATTTTCACTCCCTTGTAGAGTTTGTATCTTTGAGTATTAGTCGCGTTTCATTTATTTGTCTCTCGTTCAAAAACTACATAAGAACATTCTCTAATGCTGATTCTGAATTCTCTAGAAGATATAAAATTTTGAAAAAAAAGAAAACAAGAAAAGAAAAAGAGAAGGATCCAAAATAGGATGACTAAAGGCTTGTCTACGAGATAAATCCTAAATACTTAAACACCAAAGTTCTAAAAGATATAATGAAAAGGTGATAAATGTGATTACTTGTTCACTAGTAAGGCCTCTATCTTTGCAGACTTCAGTTATATCGAGGTATGCTTCATCCAGACTAGCAGCCAAGAAGTTGGGGTCATACCTACGGAATACTAACAAGACAAACAAGTGAATACTAAAGGCTAAGCACTTAACATACAAAATGCATTTAAAGCTCCTTTAAGCAAAATTGCTTACCTTTTCTAGCTAAATCACTGTAATAATTATACTTCTTGAAATCTGTGGGAACAAAAATTAACTCTGGACATAATCTACGTGCAATAAAACCAGGCATAGCAGCACGAACTCCATATTTTCGAGCCTAATCCAGAATAAAAGTTACAACAATAGGGTTACCAGTCCAGTAACTTGAAAATGCAACAATTCATGTCATATATAGAGACAAGAAAACCTCATAGTTAGCAGTAGAAATCATCGACATGCTACCAACAGCCATTGGCTTGCCCTCTAATAAAGGATTGCTTAAAGTTTCAACAGCGGCATAGAAAGCATCCATATCTACATGCAACCATATCCTTGACAGGTCACGTGTACCTTCCAGCTCCAAAATTCTTTTATCTGCAACCTGCTCATATGAGAACTACACTCTTTACTAAACTGATATGTTAAGCAAAAACTGAAGATCATACCATAATAAAATATATTTATATATATGTACTCATTAGCCTGAATTATCAGTCCCCTAAATAGCAGTGGAGAAACAGAGTCGAATCATTCTTCCGAAAGATTTGATAATGGGACCCTACTCAGTTGTCTAGCTAGGTTCAGAACTCTAAATTGTGATTGCACATGACTGTGGCTAGGAATACAGACACACAAAGAAATTTTAAATATTTCACGACAAAAGGTATGCATCAAAATCAACATTCACCGAAAAGTCCAAACTGTTGACCACAAAATTTTGTCGATCAGAATTGCATGAAATGACATCTGCCTGATTTAATTCAAGTGTAATAGGCAACAGACGTTTATTGAGCACACATACATATTCCCATGTCTGCACCAAACTTCTAATTAGGAGCCATAACATTTGCGTGAAAATACGATAGTCTGGCTGAAATATCATCTCAGAGGCCAGGAAATTTATTTCGAGGTAAACAATGACTTATCATTGCATATCCAATCATTTTTTAAAAAAAAAAAAAAAAGGAAAAGGGTAAGGGAGAAAACAAGGATTCAATTTCTATCCTTTCCCGGGTAATTGAACGAACCTCGCTATAGAGTTCAAGTTACAAACTCAATCTCCTCACAAATGGGAGTCAGTTGCATAATGTGAGAATAAGGTGCTTCTAATTCCAGGTTTGGAATTTGTTCAATTAGGAAACTAAAGTTATCAGTTCTGAGCCTCAAACATGCAACTTTTCACAAGGAAAAAAACACATGTAATCAAGTGTATATAAATGAAGATGCAGCAGGACATAATTTTTGTAGAATATACCTTTTGATACTGAGAAAGATCCGTTGCAGTAAGCTGCATACATCTAGCTCGCATCTTCTCAATCTTTTCTCTGATGATGGCCTCTTTCCGCTCCTCATTTTCAAAATATTTCGACCCTTTACTCATTTCATAGACAATTCTTTGTACTTTCTCCTTGTCAACACCTTCCATACCTTACACGCAGAAAAAAAGAAGGGAAGTATTGAGATTACTTGATATCATAATATAATTTGTAACAATTCATTACTTTATTGAGTTAAATATCAATAGTTATTGAATGTTATATCTGAAATGAACAAATCCGTTCCTATTTTCCAATTGTACTATTGAAATCTCTAATTAGCAACGGTATCTCGAAAAATAAACTCGTATATTCTTTCTTCAGTTTTGTTCAAACAAATAAAATATATACTGAAATCGATCTATTCGGATCAGGGTCAAGATCATGGATACAAATTAAGCTATTCAAACCACTGGTTCAATTGCGTTATACACACATACAAGATCAGAAGAGCTCATCAATTACTTGAAATTTTCCTCTCAATAAATTACCCTCCAAATCTAAATCGATGCTATAAACAAAACTTTCAAAAAAGAGCCCTAGGTTAGCAACAACTCGTGAGTAGTAGAGAGATAAGAATTACCGGCTTTTGCATTGGTGTAGACAGTGTTGTAAGACTGCCACGGACGATCGCCGTCAATCTGCTTTCTTTCCATTTTTCTCCAGGTCTCCAAAGCTTCCAGCCGAAGTTAATGGAAAATTTTTTAAGAAATTGCAAAGCGGTATTTATACTGAGAGCCAAAAAAATTGTAACCTGTTAAAATAATAATTTATTATTAGTTTAATCTCTATTTTAAATTTTCTAAAATTTCAATAATATATTTACCATTTAATTTTATTTCACTCCATTTTTCAATAATACATTGAATAAAATTTTAAAAATAATTTTAAACTTTAAAATATTAATCGTAAGATTATTTTTGAAATTTTTTTAAGTATTTTTAGAATTTTTAAGGAAAATATTATGAGAGCTCGGTTCAAAAATATCTTTTGCCATTATATGGTTTGAAAAATATCCCATAAATTGAAATATATTTTTTAAATAAAGTATTAACGATTTTCATCTAAAATTAATATATATTTTTTAAATTTTTATAAGATTGAAGAGCATTTTTTTTTAGATTTTTATTAATTTAGTTACAATGTTAAAATATATTTTAATTCAATTTTAGTTCATTTAAATCTAGTTTTTGGACTCTCAATAAATTTTAAATTAATATTGAATTTAGTAAATTTTATTAAAATTAATTAAATAATAATAACAATAATTTCTGTATGAAAAAAAATATATACTATATAAATAAATTTTCAAAAAATTATATGAAATATTAATATAAACGAATTTTAATAATTGAGATATTTTTAAAATTTATTAAAATTGGATGTATTAAAGGGTTTAGAAAAACTTTAAATTCATAAAACATATAAAATCATTAAAGTAATGGTTATAATTTTGTTTATCTACAAAATATTTTTTTTGTTTATAGTAATATTCTATTAATATATTTATAAAATTGAAAAAATGGAAACGTCCATCTTCTTACCATATAATTAATTGAGAGTTCATTCGATCAAAACTTAGTGTAAATATGAATGGAAATGGTAACACATTTTTTAAATTTTAATATCAAATTGAAACTCATGCACATTCTTACTCATACCGTACACTATCAATAGTATCTTTAACTGAACTGTCGAACAAAGTGTGAGCCTCGAGCTCATTGTTAAAATGACTCATGTCGAATAAATGGTGTAATTTGTTTGAGGGCTCGTCAACCCTTAATTCAAGGGAGACTCTTCGAGAGCTCAACCGATGTTTCAAAAGAGGTTTTGTTCGATGAGAGGATCCTCGAGGATTATCCCACATTGTCGGAAAAGATTCTTGAGAGCTTGTAAGAGGCCTTAAAAGACTTTGTTCCACGAGATGATGTTGAGATTATCTCAAAACGAGCATAATTGGTTTATAAATAAAAATATAAAAAAATTAACGATCATAATTAGTAATATTTTGTCGGAAATTAAATATTTTAAATTGATATTATTGGAGAGCCATTAAAATTTGAGATAAAAGTATAAAATAAGATCATAGAATTTGAAAGCAAGATAAATGATTTTGTCAGTAATATATATATTTATTTATTTATTTATTGGTGGAAAATAAAATTACAAAAACAAATGATTGTTAATTATATATTAAAGATTTATTATTAATTCACTATTATAGATTTATTACTAATTAAATACTAAATATTGAATTATTATTATTTTGTTTAATAGGTCGATAGATTTAGCTGAGACCCGACCCGAAGTTCCATTATTTATTATTAATAATATAAATTAAGGGTTTTTTTAGCACTAAAATGGTAAGTATAACAACAGACAATATTATAAATAATTTAAAGTAAAATAATAAAATCAAAATTTAGTGTTTAGATATTATTGTATTTTAGTATACAAATTTGGAAGAAAAATAATTATATACTATAAAATTCAAATCTATTAATTTTCATAATTATTTTACTTTTTTTAATCCAAAAAGGAGATTTTATTCCATTAAACTTAAAAATATATAATTATAATTATTCTCCTTCTCAGATTAATAATTATTTTAATTTTTTTTAATTAAATATTTTATTTCATTAATTTTAAATATATATAATTATTTTAGATTTGTTATTAAAAAAAAATCGGAACCTAAAGATAAAAATATAGTTCCCAATAATATTTGATAAAATATAAGGGTGAAATGAGTAAAATCAAATTAAAATTACTGACTCTAAAACACAACTTTTTACCATACAAAATAATCAAAATTCAATCGGAGTAAACATAACTCGATTAATCAATAAAATATTATTTATCTCGATGAACACGACTCTCCACAATGGTACGATATTGTTCACTTTGAGCATAAACTCTCGTGACTTTGCTTTGATTTTCCCAAAAGGTCTTATCCCGATGTAGAGAGTATTTCTTGACTCATCATTTAACAATCTCTATCGAATTTATTAATATTTTGAATACTCCGACATAAACATAGCTAAGTTAATTCTCGAAATTTTTTACCCGAACTCGGTTAAAAAAAATTAGCACAGTTAATTTCCTCGGGAAAAATTAGAATGAAAAGAAGAGTATTTATTTATAGATAGAAACAAGGCTATATACGTTTTTTCCATATCTATCTGTCTCCCATGCAAAAACTTCCTTCTTTTTCTATTTATTTATTATTATCATTTTATTATTTATTTATTTATTTATTTTGTATTTTTAATTTCCTTATATATAAAATATTCTTAATTAGTAAATAATTACCCTTATTTATTCATCATAATTCTTGTTTCTGCAATCCTCCTTTATTCAGTCTTCTTCTTGGCTGTGTTGTTCTTAAGGAAGAAGATGGGCATGGCGGTGACTCTGATCGTCTCTGCTGTTCTTCTTGTTTCAGGTTTTTCCCTTTTTTTTTTTTTTTTTTTTTTTTTTTTTTTTTTTTTTTTTTTTTTT
>NW_019268533.1:3298188-3314733 GCF_002738365.1 Cucurbita moschata
TTTTTTTTTTTTTTTTTTAGTTTATATTGTTTGAATTAAAGAAAAGAAAAATCGTCGTGTTGTTAATTGTTTGGTTGGTTACGATATTTTTTTTTTTTTTTGCAGGTTTCGGGATAGATGCATTGTCATATGACTACACGACTCATGTCGAGGTAGGGACTTAAACATTAATATGTCAAATACCTTATCATTAAATTGTTCTTAGATCTCATATTGTTTGGTGAGGAAAACGAAACATTCTTTATAATGATGTGAGAATTTTTCTCCAGTAGATGTGTTTTGAAATCGTGAGACTGATAATGTAATATGAGTCAAAGCGGACGATATTTACTAGTGGTGGGTTTGGACTATTACAAATGGTATTAGAGCTAGACACCGAGCGGTGTGTTAGTGAGGATGCTTGCCCACAAGAGGGTGGATTGTGAGATTCCATACTGAGTGAACAGGGGACACAAAACATTCCTTACAAGTGTATGGAAACTTTTCCGTAATTGATGCATTTTAAAACTGAGTCTGATGGCTAAGTAACGAGCGAAAGTGGATATATTTGCTAGTAGATTTGAGATGATACAAATGGTATCAGAGCTAAACACTGGGTCGTGCCAATGAGGACGCTGATCCCGAAGGAGGGTGGATTGTGAGATCCCACCTCGAGTGAACAGGGGAACAAAGTCTCCCTAGTAACTATGAGTCTGACGCTATAAATAACTGGTCAAAGTGGATATATCTGCTAGTGGTAGATTTGGGCAGTTACAAATGGTATCAAAGCCAAACACGGGGGGTGGTGTGCCAACGAGGACGCTGACCCCCAAGGAGGGTGGACTGTGAAATCCAAACAAAGCATTTCTTATAAGGGTGTGGAAACCTCTGCCCCGTTCTAAAACAGTAAGACTGACGTCGATATGTAACGGATCAAAGCAGAATCGGATAAAAAGTTAACAAAAATTGAGACGTAGAACGTCGGGACACTGATCTGGAACGAAAATGGAGACTGGAGTAGTGTCGGGTCTATTTGTAGTCTCGATTCCGATCCAAAATTGTTAACGATTGGGTGTGTTTGGGCAGTGTTTGTCAAAGCCAGAAGAGGCTCAATACAAGGGAGGGATAGTGGAGAACCCAGAGTTGAATGATGGGTTGAAAGGATGGTTAGCATTTGGGAGGGCAAAAATAGAGCATAGAGAAGAAGCAAATGGCAACAAATTCATAGTGGCACGTGCGAGGAACCATCCATTTGATGCCTTCTCCCAGACTCTTCACTTGCGTACAAACCTCATCTACACCTTTTCTGGTATTCTTCTCTTTTCCTTTTTTTTCCAATATTACATTTTTAGCCCTTAAATTTTGAATTTTGATTTTTATCCTTATTTTTTTACTAAATATTCACTTTTTAGTCTTGATTTTTATTAAAATTAGATTTTTAGCCCTTAAATTTTGAATTTTGATTTTTTATCCTTTATTTTTTACCAAATATTCACTTTTTTTTAACTAAATATTAACCTTTAGTCCTGATTTTTATTAAAATTAGATTTTTAGCTCTTAAATTTTGAATTTTGATTTTTTATCCTTTATTTTTTACCAAATATTCATTTTTTAGTCCTTGACGTTGATTTTTATTAAAATTAAATTTTTAGCCCTTAAATTTTGAATTTTGATTTTTTATCTTTGATTTTTTACCAAATATTCACTTGCATTGATTTTTATTAAAATTAGATTTTTAGCCCTTCAATTTTAATTTTTGATTTTTTATCTTTCATTTTTTTACCAAATATTCACCTTTTAGTTCTTGGCATTAATTTTTATTAAAATTAAAATTTTAGCCCTTAAATTTTGAATTTTGATTTTTTATCTTTTATTTTTTTACCAAATATTCACCTTTTAATCTTGGGCGTTGATTTTTATTAAAATTAAAATTTTAGCCCTTAAATTTTGAATTTTGATTTTTTATTTTATTTTTTTTACCAAATATTCACCTTTTAGTCCTTGTGTTGATTTTTATTAAAATTAAAATTTTAGCCCTTAAATTTTGAATTTTGATTTTTTATTTTATTTTTTTTACCAAATATTCACTTTTAGTCCTTGTGTGTTGATTTTTATTAAAATTAAAATTTTAGCCCTTAAATTTTGAATTTTGATTTTTTATCCTTTGTTTTTTATCAACTATTCACCTTTAGTCCTTAGGCGTTGATTTTTATTAAAATTAAATTTTTTAGCCTTAAATTTTGAATTTTGATTTTTTATCCTTTATTTTTTACCAAATATTCACGTTAATTTTTATTAGAGGTTTAAAAATTAAAAATTAAATTAGTAAAATAGTTTTTAGTATTTTTTGTTTGTTATTTTTAAAATTAATTAAAAGGGTTGAATTCATGATTATTTTTAATTAATTAACATAAATTTATCGAATATTTGAGGGCAAAAATGTAAAATTTTAAAATGTAGGGACCAAATAGAAATTTGATGATTTGCATTTTTTTTTAATTAAATATTCACTTTTAGTCTTGACGTTTGATTTATATTAAAGAAATAAAAAAAATAAATTAATGATACAGTGATTTTTTTTTCATTTTTAAATTAATTAAAAGTGTTTGGATAATTATTTTTATAAATTAAAAATTTGAATGTTTGAGGGTAAAAGTGTAAAATAATGAGATGTAGGGACTAAATAGAAATTAAATTCAAAATTTAAGGTTACCTCCGTAAGTTTTTGTTTTGATTTGATTAAGTTTCCTGTTTTGCACTTTTGACCTCGATTTCTTATTAAATATTCATTTTTGCCCCTTAATTTATATTAAAGAATTAAAATATTAAATTAAATTAATGATAAGTAAAATAGTTTATTATTATTATTGTTATTTTTTAAAATTAATTAGAAGTGTTTAATTGATAATTCTTTTTATTAATTAACTTTAACTCAATTCCAAACACTAAAAAGTGAGCACTGTAAATTAAATTCAATATTGATTTTAAAATTTAGCAAACAAATGAAAATAAAAAATAAATATATTTTCAGTGTTGATTCTATTTTAATTTCTATTTATTTAATCCTTATGTCGTCAAAACCAAATTAGAAATAAGCTTGGGGAGTAAAATTAAAAAAATTGAAATTAGTGGACTAAATTGTAATTTAATGATATATTTATGTAATTTTGCAGCTTGGGTACAAGTGGACGAGGGAAAAGCTGACGTGGTAGCGATTATAAAAACAAGAACAGGTTATGTACACGTGGCAGTTACTACCGCCCAATCAAATTGCTGGTCCTTCCTCAAGGGCGGCCTCACTGTCAGCGAATCAGGTCCAGCTGAGCTGTACTTCCAGGTAGGACGCTTTATTTTTCATTTTAATAATTCTCAACTTATTTCTATTTATTTTCTAAATAAAATTATTTATTTACGAAAACAAAATTAAAAATTCAGAAATTATTAAACCTAAATTTTAATTTTTTATATAATAAAAAAATTATTTTTAAAATTTGAGTAAATTATTAAATATTTTAAAAGTTTAGAGACTAAATAGATGCACACTTAAGATTCCACTTGTAAAAACGTAATATTTGGCCCATTTATTAAAACTCGGCTTAGATTTTATCATAAAATACTTGTTTTATACGACTTACTCGTTCTTAAATTATTTAAAATAATTAATTGCTTAAATAAAATATTATGATAATTAAATTTGTTAATTATGATTTAAAATTATTTTAATTTTAATTTTAATTTTAATTTTGTTTAGAGCAACAACACTATGGTGGAAATTTGGGTGGATAGTGTCTCATTGCAACCATTTACTCAAGAACAATGGAAAGCTCATCAAGACCAAGCCGTTGAAAAGGTAACCCTTTCTAGATATATATATATATATATATAAAGGTTAAAAAAAATATATATATATTTAACTGGTAACAATTTAGTGAATTGAAAGTTTAGTCTCTAAAGAAGTAATAATTAAATAATTAAATTAAAATTTTATATTTTTGTAATTTTAATTTTGAATAGAATTAAATGGTTTAATATTTGAGAGTAAAAAGTTAAAAATCTATTTAATATTTTTAAAAATTTTTTTTTTATCTAATTTTCAAAATTTAACTAAATATTTTAAATTTAAATAAGAATTAAAATATTTATAAATTTTGAGGAAGAGAACACAATTTTAAATTCGAAAAATAAAATATAAAAAAATTGGCTTGATAACTATTTAATTTTTATTTAAAAAAATAAAAAATAAAAAATATTTGTTGGTAATATTATCTATTTTTTATAAATATTTTTAAAATTAAAAATTCAAATTAGTAAATAATTATAATTATAAATGGGTGTAAATTATTATTAAATGATATCGGGTATATAAAGGCTAAGAGTTATAAATGCGGATTTGCAGTATCGCAAGAGGGTAGTGAAGATCCAGGCTATCGATGGAGAAGGAAATCCTCTCTCCAATGCAACCATCTCTCTGCTACAACGGCGGCCGGGCTTCCATGTCGGCTGCGCCATCAACCAGAACATTCTCAACAACTCCCCCTACCAGAACTGGTTCCTCTCCCGCTTCACCACCACCACTTTCGAGAATGAAATGAAGTGGTACAGCACCGAGAGGACGCAGGGACATGTCGATTACTCCGTACCGGACGCCATGATCCAGTTCACTAAGCAGCACAACATCGCCGTCCGTGGCCACAATATCTTTTGGGACGACGAAACCTACCAACAAGGTTGGCTGAAATCGCTCTCGAAGAATGATCTCTTTCGTGCCTCCCGAAAGAGACTCGATTCGGTCATGGCGAAGTACCGAGGGCAACTGATTGCTTGGGATGTGGAGAATGAGAATCTCCATTTTGATTTTTTTGAGAGAAAATTAGGGTCGGCTGCTTCCGGTATGTTTTATAATTGGGCGATGAAACGCGATGGTTCGATTCCGTTGTTTATGAATGATTACAATACCATTGAGTATAGCGGCGATGCGGCCTCTTCTCCGGCGAAGTATCTTCAAAAGCTCGATTCTATCAGACGATATTCTGGTAATAGCGGCGGCAGATTTGCGATTGGACTCGAATCGCATTTCGGTCCTTCTCCTAACATTCCTTACATGAGATCCGCCATCGATACCCTTGGTTCTGCCGGAGTACCGATTTGGCTCACCGAAGTCGACGTTTCTAACTCGCCAAATCAGGTACACTTCTAGAAATCTTAAACAAATTAATATTCCTCTGCTAGGTTACAGTTGAATTTATCTGGATTTTGAAACAAAATCATCGTAGGATACATAACAAATCACATCTATAACCATTAGTTTGTCCATATTTGTCCTGTCGTACAAAAATCAAATGTATTGCAATCCATTAGCTTGTCCTTTTTTCAAGCGGTAGCAAGTAATCAGTGAGAATGAGTGATTCATATCATAGTCGATGATACAGATAATTAGATTCACAATGAGCTTGAACTATACTTAAGGATTTCGTTTAAAGGTGATTATAAGAGCATTGCAACCGTTCTTAGTCTTAGTTTTTGGTAGAACTGATGGTAAATTAAGATAAAGAAATCCATTAAGTTGCTTTGAAATTGACATGCCAAAGAATCTGATGCCTCTTCTTATCAACTCATAAAAAATTCTCTGATTTTTTTATGATCACAATCAATCCAAACTAAACTAAGCCTAAATACCATTCAACTTTTGGATTTAATGGTGAGATTAGAGTAGTTCATACTGATTAGCTTCCTCCTAGATATTACAAACCATCTCAATTTGTTAGGAATGGATCAAAACCAAAATCAAAATCAATTGAGGTAGGAATTTTGTGAAAGCTTGACATGATGATCTGATATATTCTGGATTTTTTGTGTGGATTCAAACAGGCTCAAGACTTGGAACGAGTATTAAGAGAGGGATTTGCTCATCCAAAAGTGAATGGGATTGTGATTTGGTCAGCTTGGTCGCCATCGGGATGCTATCGAATGTGCTTGACAGACAACAACTTCAACAACTTGGCAACTGGTAATGTTGTGGACAAGTTGCTCAAAGAGTGGGGAATCAAAACCTCAATCACTGCTACAACAGATGCCAATGGCTTCTTTGAAGCTTCACTTTTCCATGGAGATTATGAAATGCAAATCGCTCACCCGTCTGTCACCAACTCCTCCCTCAATGCTCATAAGTTCAGTGTTCTTGCTGCACAAGAACAGGAATCACCTTTGCTGGTTCACGTTGAAGTCTGATCATTTGGGTGTTGATGATGATGAAGCTTAATAATTGAATAATAATTGAATCTTTGTAACAATTGTAACAATTGAAACAATTGAAATTGTTGAATCTTGTAACACCCAAAATTTTCTATTTAATTTAATTTAAGGTCGTTACTGCATCCGTATCATAAACTTTGAATATAGAAATACTTCATTTAAATTTTCATAAAACATGATTTCATAAAACATAATACCACAGTTTACAATAGGACTTGTGTGGTTGAAAACACTTTTAAAAATAACACCATTAAAGATTAAATAAAATAGAAAATAACACCATTAAAGATTAAATAAAATAGAAAATAATACGACTATCCTATACATGTGTCAATGTCGGCGTCAATACAAGAATGTGTTGCCTTAATCTAAAATCGTATACAAGAATCTAATGTGTTGCCTTAATCTAAAATCGTGTACAAGAATCTAATGTGTTGCCTTAATCTAAAATCGTGTACAAGAATCTAATGTGTTGCCTTAATCGTGTACAAGAATCTATACAAATAAATCTGAAATCGTACAAGAATGTGTTGCCTTAACCTGAAATAGAAAGAATGTGTTGTGAAATAGAAAGAATGTGTTGTCTTAACCTAAAATAGAAATAGCACGTGGCTGGAGTATTTTAAGAAATATTCTATAAGTGACCTCACTATTGGGGTTAAATGCAAGAAATATTCTATAAGTGACCTCACTATTGGGGTTCAATGCAAAAACATGTGAATACAATGATAAGACCTATCATATCAGTCTATTTTTCTACCGGACTATTCTAATGAGAAGTTTGGATGTTACCATATATTCTACACACAGCCCATACGTGCGAGTATGGGTTCACCAGACAGTTCGCACAGAGCTTGCCCCTTTTCTTGTCGGGCGAGCCTTCTCTAGTAGCTCAATTTTTGCCGGACACCCATTAGAATTAGTAACCGTCATGACAGCATTATGTAAAACATAACGATACTTCGCTTGTCTAATGGATGTACGCGTCCGTACCCTCGTGATGGAATAGGGGTATCCCCAATGCATGAGCACATATAATGCATGGGGTCTCAACATTTTTCCATTGTCATTATCATTTAATACAACTCCGCCAGCGTTCTGTACATATCACATCATTTCACATATCGTTCAACATTCATATCATATCGTTTCTCATTCTTCAGTTTCTAACTCAAAGCTAAACCATTGTAATGATTTAATAAAGATCTAATTATAATTTACTGTATTTCTAAAAAAAATTAGGATAAATGAAAATGAAGATTTAATATATAGATCTATCTTCGTTAAATCTCCATCTACAAGTGAATCTGAACGCCATTATCATTTTTTCCTCATAAATCTGACAATGGTTTAGTTGTTTTTCTATTTCTTTTTACAGTAAATGCTAAGTGATGAGTTGAGGAGAGATAAAGTTGTTTTGAAATAAGAAGTCTTAGTTTTCAAATTTTGGCATTGACTTTGAAGACCGTTTGTGATATCTGAAGTGTGGGAGAACGAAACACTCTTTATAAAGGTGTGAAAACTCCTCTCTAGGAGACGCATTTTAAAGCATTGAGGGGAAGCTCGAAAGGGAAAGCCCAAAGAGGATAATATCTAATAGCAGTGGGCTTAGGCTGTTACAAATGGTATCAAAGTCAAACATCGGGTGATGTGTCAGCGAAGAGGCTATTCTCCGAAGGGGGTAGACGCGAGGATGTGTGCCAGCAAGGACGCTGGGTACCCAAGGGGGTGGATTGGGTGAGGGGTCCCACGTCGATTGGAGAAAGGAATGAGTGCCAGCGAGAACACTGGGCCTTGAAGGGGGGTGGATTGTGATATCCCACATCGGTTAGGGAGGAGAACGAAACACCATTTGTAAGGGGTGTGAAAACCTCTCCCTAGCAGACGCGTTTTAAAGCCTTGAGGGAAAGCCCGAAAGGGAAAACCCAAAGACGACAATATCTTCTGGCCCCTAAAGGGGTGGATTGTGAGATCCCATATCAGTTGGAGGGGAGAGCGAATCATTACTTATAAGGATATGGAAACCTCTTCCTAGCATATGCGTTTCAAAATCATGAGGTTGACGACGATACGTAACAGGCTAAAGCGGACAATATCTGTTAGCGGTGGGCTTGGACTAAAATGAGGTCCAAAGAAATCCTGTAGCCATGTGTCTAAGATGATATGAACCAAGAGACATCAATCATACAATATGCTTCAATGAAGATGTGGAGAAAAGGTTATCAAAATAATCAAAAGATGTTTCAATTCATGCTACATTGAAGAAGAATAAAGTTTGATTGTTGTAAATTTTGGGTGGGTTATAATTTAGAGTTATTGTGTTTTAAGACTTTTTATTTAATTTCGGTTACATTTACATAATGGCTAATTATGGCCATAAAGTGTGAATGTTACAACTTTTGGAATGCCTTTAATAGTTTCATTTTGAGGCTATATAAAGCCATCTATGTTGTATTTGTAATCAGACTTAGAAGATATATCAAAAGAAGCATTTGTGCTCTTTTTTAGCCAATGGCTAAGTTTTATTTGCAACTCTATGTAGTTTAGGTTGCATGTAGAATCATTCAAGCTCGACATGATCAATCTTGCTTGTGGAGTGATTCGAATCTCAATCAAGTGTTCTTGTCTTGAGATATTTGATCAACAAGAATCATTCAAGCTAGACATGATCGATCTTGCTTGTGGAGTGATTCGAATCTCAAACAATGTTCTTGTCTTGAGATATTCGATCGACAAGGTAATCCGAATCTTATTCCCCTTGTATTGATTCCTTATCGTATCATAAGAGCTTACGACCCAAACCCGAGCGTAAAGACCCTAATAACATAACAAAGAAAGTAAATACCTATCAATTGTTTTCGTGAAACTAAAATTATTGTCATTTTTTGTTCAAACCGAATGTGATGGTTCAGTACTAGGGTTTGACGAGTTATACGTTAATATTTGTTTAAGATATCTCTTCTCAACCACGGTTTTCATTATAACTTGCTTTTAGACGAACATAACATTCGGGGATCGAGATTTGAATAGTTAATCTCTAAATCTAAGATACACGTCTCGATTAGAAGTATTATAACATCGTTGGTCGACAGAGTTATTAAAGCCATTATTAATATGAACCAATAATATAATAACAAAACCATAACCTCACAAAATTCAATTTTTTAATTTTATACCACTCGACACCATCCACCTGTCTTTTGTCATTTTAAGCTTTTAAAACTGCGTCGTTTTTGACCAACCCAAAATGAAAACCTATCCTTCATTCTCAACATAAGCGCGTGAATGTCACGCACCAATGAAATCTCGCGACGTATTTACGAAAGCGAATACAAGTTGTTGACGCGCATCACTCTCTTCGTCAGGCGCGTGAACATTCCATTATAATTCGAAATTCATCCATTTATCCTTCTTCCCTTTTTCGCTCTCTTTCTCTCTCTTGAGCTTGAAAAAGAGATGGCCAAATTGCCTTTCTGATCTACAGCGAAGAAGGCGGAAGAAGGCGGAAGAAGGGCGAAGCTCTCCAACATTGATTTTTGTAAGTTGATCGAAGCCCTAGAACGAAGAACACAGGAGGATAATCGGAAGAACAACAAGAAGTTTTTGTTTCTTGAGCATTTTGGTTCGCTATGGGGTTGTGGGAAGCTTTTCTCAATTGGCTTAGAAGGTATGTGTTCTTTCTTTCTTTCTCATCGCTTCTTCTTCTTTGGATTTACCGTTGTATTTTTAGGATTGACGAGAGGAAGTTTGTGGAATCATCGGTTGGTTTGTTCCTCTGAAATCCTTTATACTATCTGAAAGTTATACACAATTGATAATATTCGTTTGATTATGATTAACTAATGTAGGAAATGAGCTTGATGTTTGAGATTTCTCTGAAAATTTGATGAACGGACTGGAAAATTTCTCCACTGGTTTCTAATGAAACGTCTCCGTTGTAAGGAACTTTAAGATTATTAATGGGCGAGGGCGCAACTTATTTTGGTCAATTTAGATGATAGATGCTAATTAACTATATTCCGTAACTGATGATTTGATTAATTAAACAGATGATGGCCATTTACTTCGTCCATCCGTTACTCGTTTGATTTTTTGGAACTTTGAAGTTTAATATTCAAAAAATAACTCGTGCTGCAGTGTTCGTGTCTTTAGGACACGTTTTGATTACGTTTTGCAAGAACATGGCTAATCAGGGAGGTGACGATTAGGTTTTGATTATGAACGAGAGAATTAGGTTGGCGGCCTTCCAATTTGCAATAGGTTTTGTGTGCTCAAGATTTAGGTTGTTTCATGCAGTGGTAATGGCATTTCCTCTATATTCCAATTGATACAACGTTGAGGGTTTAGGGGCCTACTTCTTCAGTTCTGATTATGACCTCAAAAAGATTGTAGTTATTTTGGAGGGTGCAGTTTAGAACAATGAATGACCTGGTCAAGTTGTGTTGGCAATGGTGGTTTTTTCAAATTTTTTTGTTAGAATGAAATTTCTTTAATGAGAAAAAAAAAAAGGTTGAATTGTGGTGATTATTGAATTACTTTTGTTGGTTATGATGAGCAATTTGATTAGATGAGATGATAAGGAAAATGGTGGTAAGCTTTAGTCAAATCTTTCTACTAATAAATGCACAGACTCCCAAGCACAATGAACCAAGAGACGAGTAATATTTCCTTTGATCTGCTCGGAGATTTGACCTTGGTTGTAGAGGGAACAAAACATTCCTTATAAAGATGTGAAAACCTCTCCCTTGCTAACGTGTTACAAAATTTGGAGGGGAAGCCCGGAAGGGTAAGCCCAATGAGGACAATATCTGCTAGCGGTGGGCTTGGGCTGTTACAAATTGTATATCAGGGCCAGACATCGAATGGCGTGTTAACGAGGACGCTGGCCCCCCAAGGGAGGTGGATTGGAAGATCCCATATTAGTTGGAGAGGGGAGTGAAGCATTTCTTATAAGAGTGTGAAACCTCTCCCTAGCAAACGCGTTTTAAAACCCTGAGGGAAAACCCGGAAAGGAAAGTCCAAAGAGGACAATATCTGCTAGCGGTGGGCTTGGGGTTTTACAAATGGTGTCAGAGCCCGGCACCAAATGGTGTGCCAGCGAGGCGAGGACTCTGGCCCCCCAAGGGAGGTGGATTGTGAGATCCCTCATTGGTTAGAGAGGGGAACGAAACATTCCTTGTAAGGGTGTGGAACCTCTCCCTAATAGACATGTTTTAAAACCTTGAGGAGAAGCTCGGAACGAAAAATCCAAAGAGGACAATATCTACTAGCCGACTATTACAGCACACCTCTATGGGTTAAGATACATTTTATTATTTTTCCTATTGCAGTCTCTTTTTCAAGCAAGAGATGGAGTTATCTCTGATTGGGCTTCAGAATGCTGGAAAAACATCACTTGTAAATGTTATTGCAGTACGTAACTATACCTAACCATATGTTAAAACTTGGTTATTTACTTGCTTATATTGGCTACTGCTGATGGCCCATTTTTTCTTTCGGGATGTAATTTGCAGACGGGTGGATACAGTGAAGACATGATCCCAACGGTGCGTAATTTTTTCTTAAAGGAATTTAATTGTATCAGTTCTTCTGTATTGGAACCAATTTTTAGTTTGTTCTGTTACCTTATTCTATACCGCATCCTTTCATCTGCAGGTAGGATTTAACATGAAGAAGGTGACAAAAGGAAATGTAACAATAAAGCTTTGGGATCTTGGAGGCCAACCCAGATTCCGTAGTATGTGGGAAAGATATTGTCGTGCAGTCTCTGCAATTGTGTATGTTTCCTGAGTAGATACACAATTTAAATAATGGAAGATCCAATGTTTTAAAATTGTGTCTAGAATGGTGAGAAACAAGACTGGATATAATTTGATTGTCATGAGAAAATTCAAAATCTTTATAGACCGAACCAATCATTAGTTCCCAACCATGGAGCGAATGGAATCCGTTAATCTCCTCAACTTTATTCTGCTCTTTCCAACCATATATGGAATTTTGTTTCCTCAACTTGTACAACTTTGAAGTGCTCGAAAATTTCGATATCCAATGCTATAAAAGTTGATAAATTAATCATTCAAATGCTTGATTTGTTACTCACTTTATTTGTGTTAAAACTGTCACTACTACTGACCTCTGGTCTTGCAGTTATGTTGTGGACGCTGCTGATTACGAGAATTTGTCCGTCTCAAAAAGTGAACTTCATGACTTGTTGAGTAAGCCTTCACTCAATGGGATTCCATTGATGGTATTGGGTAACAAGATTGACAAACAGGGAGCTCTGTCCAAGCAGGATCTCACAGAACGAATGTAAGTTGAATCTAAAGAATCATGAACTAATAATGATGAACTGTTATGCATTAGTGTTGAATGATCCCCATCTCTTGCTAGCTACCGAGTTCAAAAAGTAAAATGGCTAAAAGTATGCGTTTATAAGTAGTTTGTAGGGGTTAGTTTGTTAGGAATCATGGATCTCCACAATGGCATGATATTGTCACTTTGAGCATAAACTCTCATGGTTTTGCTTTGGGCTTCCCCAAAAGGCCTCGTATCAATGGAGATGTATTCCTTACTTATAAACCTATGATTATTCCCAAAATTAGCCAATGTGGGATTCCCTCCCAACAATCCTCAACAATTCTCCCCTCGAACAAAGTACAACATAGAGCTACAACATAGAGCTTCCCCTGAGGCCTATGGAGTCCTTGAGCAGCCTCCCATTAATCGAGGTTCGACTCCTTTTCTAGAGTCCTCGAACAAAGTACACCCTTTGTTCGACGCTTTAGTCACTTTTGATTACACCTTTGAGGCTCACAATTCTTTGTTCATTTGAGGATTCTATTAACATGACTAAGTTTAGGTCATGGCTCTGATACCATGTTACGAATCACGGATCTCCATAATGGTATGATATTGTCCACTTTGAATATAAACGCTCATGACTTTGCTTTGGGCTTCCCCAAAAGGCCTCATACCAATGGAGATGTATTCCTTACTTATAAACCCATGATCATTCCCTAAATTAGTCAACGGAATTCCCTCCCAACAATCCTCAACATAGTCCTTGTGGTTTTTAAAGATGGGTCTTCACCTTGCAGGGGACTCAAGTCTATAACTGATAGAGAAGTCTGTTGCTTTATGATTTCCTGCAAGAACTCGACGAATATCGACACTGTTATCGATTGGCTCGTAAAGCATTCGAAGTCGAAAAACTGAGGTGCCTGCAGGAGTGTGTGCAATTTCAGCTTCCAACGTCGGAGGCATATTTGTAGTTGGCAAATATGTCTCAGTTGTCCATCTGAGGCTTTGCTGATATCCAACTTGGCTGTCCTGTTTTGTGTTTATACCTTCGCACATACCTACATGTACATTGGTTTAGATTTGTATTTGATGAGGGCTCTGATTCTCTTGTTGGTGGGAGGAAAAGGGGGAGAAACAGTGGTTGATTTTGATTCGATTTGACTATGTGGATTGTGATCTAAACTTTTTTTTTTCCTCTTTGTGTATGATTCTACATCTGTTACTTGGACCATTGTGTTGAAAATCCATTAAAATGGCTCAAAATTGATAGGATTACATTGAACCGAGGCCTCCGTTTTCCATTTTATAGCGTTTATGTGGTAAATCAACTTGAGATAGTAAGAATATATACGAGCCATTAATATAGATAAATTCTCACTCTAGAAGCTACAATGAGAAAGAAACCTTTTGAGCTAAAGATGATTGATGTTTTCATTCAAGAAAGACGTTCTTGATTTAACTGGTTCTTGATTTAAGTGAAAAAACATACGATAAAGAATTTTTTTTTGGCTAAAAGAAGATTGATGTTTTCATTTTAGAAAGAAATTCTTAGTTTAATTTAAAAATAGTTTGTTCATTTACTCTCGTTACCTTTCTTGTGGTAAGATCGGGACTCCTATAAAAGTTTGAGTTTCCAAGCATAAATGGCCTTCGAGGTGGAAATCTCTCTCTATCAGAAAAGTTCAAAATGGAAAATATCAGAACTAGACACTAAACGGTGTGCCACCAGTGAGCTGGCTCCCAAAGTGGGTAGATTGTGGAATCCCATCGGTTGGACGTTGGACCCCAAAATGGGTGAATTATGAGATCCCACCTCTTGCTGGGATTGTGAAATTCCATCGATTGGACGTTGAGCCTCCAAAATGGGTGAATTGTGAGATCCCATCCCCAAAATAGTTGAATTGTGAGATCCCGTCCTCAAAATAGGTGAATTATGAGATCCTACATCGATGGGAGAAGAAAACGTAGTATTTAAAAAACTTAAGGAAAAACTTATATAGACAATATCTACTGGTAGTAAATTTGTGGTATGTATCCATATATACTCGTAGTAAATTTGTGGTATGTAATTGACCTTTCACTCGTTGATAGCTGTATATTTGATCAAAATTTTGAAGTGGCGAGCGCTTTAAATGTATTAGATGACTATTTTAAAGCGGGCGTGGAACGTTTCCTGCTGCACACCTATCAACTAACTTCTTTTCTAATAACATTATAATCTATTAAGAAAAACGCGCGCACCCGAGTGTCTCGCTTTGTTTGGCTGCCGCGAAAACGATGGAAAATACCTTCCGTTTCAAATTTCAACGTCACGGAAAAATGTCACTCACAGATGATTTATGCTCTGTATGAACCACAAATTACGACATCGAGGTCGAGATTCCTGTTCTTCTTCTTCTTTTTGCTGGCACTCTAAGAGAATCGGT
Organism: Cucurbita moschata; assembly: GCF_002738365.1. NCBI lineage: Eukaryota > Viridiplantae > Streptophyta > Magnoliopsida > Cucurbitales > Cucurbitaceae > Cucurbita > Cucurbita moschata. Next base: position 3,313,146 of record NW_019268533.1, read on the forward strand.
TCATGTCGAACTGCTAAAATCGCTACTGCAATGGCGAAAGCTCATATGGCGTGTATCTCTCAAGGTTAGAGACTTACAAAATTCGTAGCGTATATGAAACCGCTTGCTCTTGAGCTGTTCATTCGTTGCCTTTCTTTTCTGTATTTTTTTTACTTGCTTTGCATGAACTTGGAACGATCACTATGGTTTTTGATTCGAGATTCGGCATGCAGTTATTTCGGCTGGAGATTCTTATTCATCTTTTGTCAATACGTATGGAACTGCTAATAGAGGCGATACTGGCTATTTCGTTGCAGATGCGATGGTGGAAGCTGATTTGAGGTGTATTTCGAGGTTAGAAATTAACAGCACAATTTACTTGCTCTTCTTTTTCTCTTTTGCGGTTTATTTCGTAGTCTTCGTCTTCTATGTTTTTTGTTTGTCGATTTTGTTAGATATAAAAATTGTGCAGTTTATTTGATAACTTGTAGGGAGATTTAGAACATTCTCCTAGGTGAGAGTTGTTGTTTCTCTTCAATTCTTGGATTGCTTTTCCTGCCATGGTTGCGATTTAGAACATTCAAAAACTGCACGATTTAAAAATTGTGCAGTTTATTTGATAACTTGTAGGGAGATTTAGAACATTCTCCGCGGTGAGCGTTGTTGTTTCTCTTCAATTCTTGGATTGCTTTTCCTGCCATGGTTGCGATTTAGCCTCCGGCAGTAGATGCTGTATGTTCAAATTTAATGATCGGTTTTCCACCTGCAATGTCTTTATTTAGATGATATTTTGGGTTAACAACTCTATGCATTGACGTGTAAAAAGTTATTGAGTAGTCATCGATCTTGTATTACCATACGTTTCACTAACAAAACAAGTTATTGTTTGCTTGGCTAGTGTTTGATAGTGATGGAACATCTGAGTACTTATACAATGTTACCAGGCTCAGTCGCTCAATCTCTCTTTATTTCTTTTTGGGTCAAATGATTTTCTATTAAGGAGAAGTGTTAATTCAATATTAGGATGCGACTAGGTTGGGCCAACATTTGGTGAATGAGCTGTTAATTCAATGTAACCATCAATGCAACTTAGATTGACATGAACACCAGTATTTTTTTTTTTTTTTAAATTATTGTTGCATTATTTAGAAAAAATCAGGATATGTTGCAGAAATGTTCCAATATTGATTGGGGCATTCCTAGAATCGAACTTGGAACCTCTATCGCCCAAAATGAGAATCATGCAATTGTCCATATCCCTTTAGTACTCTTGTTGGATTTTTATTAACATATTCTGCAAACTTAATTACATCTTCTTTCTTCTTTTCTAATTTAACCTTATCCTTATATAAAATTACCTTATTGTCAGTTCTCTATGCAATCTATCTTGCACTGTGCACTAGTATTTGAATAACTCACTGGATTGCTTATAAGGAATGTTATCAGAAATGAAATCCACGTGCAGTAATATCGACTATTTCGGCAGTTTAAACCTTAAGCTGACTCAAATTGTGGTTCTGCAATAATTATTCACCCTTTTGAGGTGGGTTATGTTCTGTATTTTTTTTTTTTTTTTTTTTTTTTTTTTTTTTTTTTTTTTTTTTTTTTT
>NW_019268533.1:3315631-3318131 GCF_002738365.1 Cucurbita moschata
TTTTTTTTTTTTTTTTTTTTTTTTTTTTTTTTTTTTTTTTTTTTTTACTCTGCTAGTTTCATTGCAAAGTTGAAATTACTAGAGGATGAAGGAGAAAACTATACACAATCAAGGGATTTTTTTCCTCTAGATTGTCTTGTTACAGACAAGTCCTAAACTTCTAACAAAAGGCTCTTGCCAATTCTTGAATTCTTACCACAAAATAAAATCTGTAAAGCCTCTATGTATATAGACATAGAATCATCTTCCCACTAAAACTATAAGTGGGAGTAGTGGTTGATGAATAGAGAGATCTCATTTCACCTAACTCAGCAAACTCCTGAAGTGCCTTTACCGACTTACATCGTAGCTACTTAACTCTCTCATGTACTGAGCGTAATACCCCCATGGAATTAGTTATCAGAAGATTAATAGTAAAGGACCCTAGCTACACAGTTACTCCCTACTCTCTGTAACTACCTCGACCCATCTCCCTCACCCTCTTCCTAGTGTAATTTAGAGCAATGGGAGGGTGCTCAAAACTATCACAATGGCATTCGAACTGTAGCTTTCAGAACCTGTACACTGGCCCTTTTGCATGCAAAGTAATATCAGAATACTAGATCCACTGCCTTTAGGCCTCTTTGAACAAGAAAATTGCTTCTTCCTGGTAAGCAGGAGTTGGACTGAGGTTATTATAGGTTTGAACTATTTTTCCTCTATCTAATGTAAATTCAAATGTTTGTTTGCTTACCCTTTATTTTATGAGGAATCTTGGGAGTAGATTCGTTTTAGGTCAGAATCTTCAAATCTAATTTTTCATATTTCATAATGCTAAAACTACTATGACCAACAATAATGGTAATAAGTCGATTGCATTAAGTAGAAAGATTGACAAAATAACTAGTTGAAGTGGGGCATTCCGAGAATTGATTTTGGGACCTCTAGAACAAGCGAGAATCATTCAAACAAATGCCCAATGATGATGTAGAGGGAGAAGAGAACTATAATAATGGATTTTTCTGTTATAAATTTCCTTCTGTATTTGTATGAGCAGTTCTCTCTCCCTCTCTCTATCATTACACATGCGGGAGCACACATACATCTTGTTGTCTCAGGAAAATAAAGATTGATTGGAGATGGATTACATCTAATAGTGTTTCTTTCTTAAGTATTTGTGTTTTCAATTTTCAATCAAGCCGTAGGACAATAATTTAACATTTTGCGTATATGTTTTATTTCATCATTTGAATACATTATTGTTAGCACTTCAATTGCACATATTCTGCCAGCTTACGCACGTTGGAAATGGTTATTCAGATTGATACCCATGTGCAATGGATGATTTTTATTCATTTTAGATCATGAACTGATCCGTTGTGATTCTTTGCAACATTTTGTTGTATGAAGCAAGATATATTAGAAAAGAGATTCATGTTGACATGTGCAGGCATTTAGGTTGACTTTTACCAAACCCATTTGCCATAGAGTCAAAGATAAGTGATAAAATTTATTTTTTCAAGTTCCAAAAATCTAATTGGGGGCATTCCGAGAATCGAACTCGGGACCTCTCGCACCCAAAGCGAGAATCATACCACTAGACCAAATGCCCTCTTTGAAACTATACTTGTCAGATATTTATTAGTATAATCCTAGACGCCTTATTATTATAGATATTCTTGTAAGTTTCAGTTTTCTAAGAAGCCATTTATTTATATTCCTTTTATATCTCGATCTGACATCCTGGAACTTGTTATTCAGAACAACCTCTTGTATGCTTGTTGACATAGATGATATCCATATGCATATATGGAAATTTTATTCATTTTAGATCTTGAACTAACTCAAGGTGTAATTCGTCTATAATTAGTTACAGTAGATCAAGTTCCTTAATGTATAATAGATATATTAGTAGTTAAGAAAAAGAATGGTTTTCTGCTTACCTCTTTCTCCTTTCTTGGTTTTACTACACATGGTCTCATACTTCATATTCACATGCTGCTTTCTTGGGAATTATGTTATGATAGGAGAGGATATTTCATATATTTCGATGAAAATGGATATTAGAAATATCAGTGTCTGCGTTTGCAATATAGAGAACTTGAGATGATCGTGGTGGGCTTGAAACAGAACTTGAAAGGGAGAGGAGAACAAAGCATTCTTTATATAAAAGTGTGGAAATCTCTCCCTAATAGCTGCGTTTTAAACCTTGAGAGGAAGCTCGGAAGAGAAAGTCCAAAGAGGATAATATCTGTTAGCAGTGGGTTTGAACTGTTACCAATGGTATCAGAACCAATCTCCAGGCGTGTCAGCGAGGACGCTAGGCCCCCAAGGGAGTGGATTGTGAGATCCCACATAGGTTGGAGAGGGGAACAAAACATTCCTTATAAGAGTGTGAAAACCTCTCCTTAGTAGACACGTTTTAAACCGGGAGGGAAAGCCCAAAGCTGGACTTGGGATGTTATATCAGAACTCATTGAATTTCCGTTAGGCTGTAGTTCTCTGAAACTCTTTTGAATCT